>NW_026963310.1:1835305-2141189 GCF_036588685.1 Mytilus trossulus
ATATAATTGAAAACTAAAATCGACCTCTTGTATATTCAAATTACATTAAAATCGCTACAGTTTCTTTATAATATGTAGGTTGTTAGAATTTCCATATTAATATTTTTATAAATGCACTTACAGATAAAGTACTTTCAGTACATTATTTTCGTTCAACCATTTCGGAAAGTATAAGGTGAGATAAGATGTCAAACCAATTTGCGATTTGACAGGAATACATGGTATAATTAAGTATATCAAAATCTAAATATAGGTACATATGTTGTGCTATACAGTTATTAACACTAATAGTTCTATCTCCTATCGATACGTACAATTTGGCTTTGAATAAGGTCATATTTGCTAAGAATGTTTATGGCATCTTTTCTTTATATGGATGCATATTTTTAAGGGGCCAGCTTAAGGACGCCTCCAGGTGAGGATGTTTCTTGCTATATTGAAGACCCATTGGTGGCTTTCGCCTGTTTTCTTTCTCTATGGTCGGGTTGTTATAGCTTGGACACATTCCCCATTTTATTTCTCAATTTTATTTCACATATTCTAAGACATTTTGAGACATCTTTTACTTATATTGATATGATGTCTGTTGATAAACATTTGAACTTGGACACATGATTTTATTATTCGTTGCTATTTGTATAAATCTGTTCAGTGAAGACTATTACAACGTATTTCAGAAAATATGCTTACGTTGTGCTGTTTTAACACTGTTCCTGCTCCGGGAAGTTTGGTGACGGTACACATGCCGAACATTTCTTACTGTATCTACAGACGATAACCAATAAAAACGTTGTTCCTTGGAATGATAAATAGTCATTATTGAAACAAGACGAATCAGTTATGCTGCATACAGATAACAAAACATTAAAATACCAGAAAAAACAAAATATACACCAAACGATGAAACACAATTTAGTATAAAAGAGGGACGAAAGATACCCAAGGGACAGTCAAACTCATAAATCTAAAACAAACTGACAACTCCATGGCTAATAATGAAAAAAAAACCAGACAAACAATAGTAAACATGACACAACATAGAAAACCAAAGAATAAACAACACGAACCACACCAAAAACATGAGTGATCTCATGTGCTCCGGAAGGATATTGTTTTTAGTCCCAACCAAAACAATATATTATATTAGTATATTCTTAAACTGAAACTTTATAATTACATGTGTAATAAAAAGTGAAAATAAGGTGATTTGATAATAATTATAAGTTAGTTGAAATGAAGATTACATTTACAAACATAATAAATCATTTGTGTGTTTGTTTATGTTGTACATTAAGTATATAAACTGCGGTAACAATGTTTTAAAAATGGAAAATACTCATCACCAAAAAAAAAACACAATACAGCCACATAAAAGAAGCATCTGCATCTGACGTATCACAGCACATGAAAAAAATGAACAGCACATGATCTACAAACCTTACTCTGTACAGACAAGAAGGCAGTTAAAAGTGTTGCCATATCTTTAAATGATTGTTAACACGTTTTATTTCCTTACACGACGATAATAAGTCTCTAACAGCATTAATATAACGTTTCAAAAAGTTTAGTAAAATTCAATATTTTAAAAACATTTTCAGATTGTCAACTCTTCTGGAAATTGTTTTTAGTCCCAACCCAAACAATATTTTATATTAGTATATTCTGAAATTGACACTTTATAATTGCATGTGTAATAAAAAGTGAAAATAACGTGATTTGATAATAATTATTCATGACAATGAAAGAAATACTGCCTCAGCAAAACATATCATCCGATAATTAGAATAAAGTAGTGGGTGCTAAATCATCACGTATCTGGAGGTAGGGAAATTAAGTTTAATTCATTGTACAAATGTGTGACAAGAATACATTGAATTGAAACAGACAATTTGAAATTAGAACACGAAGAATGAAGCTAATTTTTAAGTGCAACATTTGTAAACAAAATAAGTGTAATGCAAATAATTATATGAGAAGAATCACAATAGTTCTTAAATGTCAACCTTAGCATAATGAAATGCGTGCTAAGTTTTAAAAGATAAACTAATGTTCAACATACAGACCCGCATGCTTTTAAAGCTGATATATTAATAACAAAGTAATAGAATACTGTATTGACTATGTATATCCCATTACCATATTGAGCCTATCTTTAAATGTATGAAAAGATCTGGCTGTGAAAACATATCGCAACGGTTAACCAACGTGGGGAAATTCTACAATAAAACATTTACTGGAACATTCGACATAACTAGTTACTTAACCTTTGTAATAACAACATTCATGAAATGAAAAAAATGCGTACACTATTAGACATTCTAATGCAATTAGTTTGTAACGATAATTTTCATTGGACGTTGAGAAATATTTTGAGGGGTTAGATTCCACGTTCTACCAGTCCGTAACTAAGAAAGCCACAATTTTGAATTCTGGGATATGTAATTTCTCAAAAAATAAACAAGATATTCACATTTTGAGCCTCAAAATCTTCTTTTAGTCTATATTGAAACCATTTTGAAGCGTAGGAAAAGTAAAAATATGTTTAGTATTCATGTTTGACATCCAGAGTAAACACATGACGTCACAATGTTTAGATGCTAAAGACAATGCAACAGTTTCGCGGACTTTGTCATCTATGCCATTTTTAAGCCAAAATATTTATTAAATGACATTTATTTTAATATGTGGCATTAGAATGGAGATAACTGTATTGTATTTTAATCTTGGCGTTCGTAAAACTTGATTTTACTGTCGCAAATATCCGTTTACCTATCTCCGCTCCGCGTCGCTAGGTAAACTCAATTTGCGACAGTAAAATCTACGTTTTACGAAGGCCAAGCTTAAAATACAATACAGTTATCTCCTAAATGCATATTCTCCTTTGCATGAATGTTAAAGAACATATTCAAAGACTTGTATCATTAAGATTTTTTTTTGGACCAGGTTTACCCGGGACTTTTGAGAGTATATGTGGATTGTTAAACAGATTTGCCACACTTAGACATCTTATGAGCTATACCATTTATAACTGCCTACTTACTTTTTTTTACGATATCTTTCATCGATTTCTCGTCATTCGATAACTTACTGTAGGTACTATTGTATTACAATTATGTAGTCTACCTTTTGTGTTCGATGGATACATAACATTTGTTTACATCTTCATAGTCCATTTTTGGAGAAGGATGTATTCATTGCAACCCTCCTAGCATGACGTGACTCATTTTAAAGAACCAGATGCTCATTCTGGCAATTTATGTTGATAAAAATAAAATATATGCAAATGCCAAACAAAACTGAGCACCCAAATAAAACTCCAAATCTACATATGTCTGTCCGTATTCGGGAGCATTATCAGTAGTTGCTTTACGTCAGGCAACCTTAACTTTGTTTTGATTATTGGGTATTAGTTAGTAGAAGATCTTCATTGCTGCCGTGACATTGTCAACAATGTTCATGCGAAAATATAAAGAGATTTGAAGTAAAAATAATGTCATACTTTGAATATATTCAACATTGTAGAAGATCCAATGTCGATCATACAGTAGCGGCACTATAATGCCAGAACTGAAGTCATATATTGACACGAAAGTTTGGTAATCTTACCAGGTGAAATCATAATACCACACTATGAATCAAAAGAAAAAACACACAAATACTGAATTTCGCGGAACATTCAAAATGAGAAGTCCCTAATCAAATGGCAAAACTAAAAGCTCATATGCATCAATCAAACGAATAACAACGGTCATGTTACTGACTACGTACTCGCATTTTCGTTTGTTAAAATTGTAGATAAATCCGAATGTTAAAGTTAGCTAAACATTTGGCCTGTATGCCAGTAGCCTCAAATTGTGCGAGAAGAAATACACGGTTTTCACTTTTCGTTTTGTTATATATTTATATATATATTCAAACAGTATCGGCATATACCTATGGATCACATTTTGTTCGGGTGGATACGTTTTTGTTTTACGTTTCCATATTGTTGTTTGTCTGTCGATCTATATACTCGTTTTACCTGATGGTATTATCTGTTTGTTCATGAATACGTTTGATTGATTTTGATTGTCATTTGTGTACGAATAACAAAATATTCGTACACTATATATGTAATACTCAAATCTATGGTGGGTTCTTAATCTATGGCAGATTCATAATCTATGGCAAATGTGACGTCACGGCATCCCAAATCTATGGCAGATTTTTTAAAATCCTAATCTTTGGCAAGTTTTGTAAGTTTTGTAATTTCCTAACCTTTGTGTCCAAGTCTATGGAAAATGAATCGCAAATGGAAAATAATGCAGTACGCATATGACCATTAACTTGCATTATTTAAACAAGTGAACATGTACCACAACAAAAGCATGTTTATAAACATTTGTGAAATAAACAGTAAATACTGGTCAATAAAATTAAGGCGGCAAAAAAGATTCCTGTAAATGATGAATTCATAACATAAATACAGACTTCAAGATTGAAATGATTCGCCTCGTAAAAATAAACATTCTCTAATCTGTGCATTTATTTAGCCAACCAGTAATTAACGTTAAGTCCCGTAACAAACAAGAAGGTGGATGTTTAATAAATAAAAAAGGGGATACATAAAAAATAAACAGTTTGAATATTCAAATAATGTGTTATTCATCGTTATGGCATCTTTTTTTATTTTATGACGATCTAAATAAAATTGGTATCCGTTAATTTCATGTTTCACTTTATAAACTTTACTGTAAGAACTCCTTTTCTGAAATATCCGTTACTGAAAAAAGCGGTGTCCTTGTTCATCCCGGACTTCAACCGGTACATCACACTGTGTCCGTTTTCCAGATAATGGGTCACATCTTTATGTAAACCATCGTCAAATTTTTGTCATCTAGAATGGTGATGAAATCTATGGGTTCCGCCATCGTTTGCGGCGGCGACGATGTAATATGGCGTTTTTGAATTGTGACGTTATATGTTAGATATGCCATAGATTTGAAGAAAACAAAACTCTGCCATAGATTTGAGTTGTTTGGCGTTTGTAACGTCAAATTTGCTAGGGAGTTGGAATCTGCCATAGATTTGGAACCCGCCATAGATTTAAGTCCTTCATATATACCAATACAAGAATGGAATTTTAAGAAAAGGTTGTGTGCTCTTATTTCTCTGCTGGTGTGTTTTTTCGCAACTGGCTATACAAACGTCAGTACATATTGCTACATTTAACTGTCAATACCATTCAACGATATTATATATATTACATGTATACAATTACACAATTCTTTACAAGAACAAATACCACTTGAATGTAGGGATATATGTACATGTACCTCGTTGATTAGCTGTAATATCGCAATACTCTTTATGTAGGATTTAATAGCACTTGTCATAGTAATAACATCAAAGTTACGGATCCCAAGGTAAAAGATGACATAAACAGACAGAAAAATAGGGATATCAAAGATAAACAACACGCAATTTTACAATAAAAATACAATTACCCTATTACAATACATATACACATACAAATTAGTTATGTTAAGTATAACCAGGGTGAAAAGGGAACCACTGTGACAACTTAGTTAATTGCTAGAATGCAGAAATATCCTTCGCTTTACAGCTATGTGTTTTCCATATGAAATGCATTTGAGGAACATTCTTCAAATTTCGATTTTTCAGTGAATTGAATTCTTTTGAAAGTCATAAAAAATCGTAAAGATACATTAGAAAATGAAATATTTGACCTTAAACTACATATCTTGTAATAAATTTGACAATAACAGAATCACGTTCTGCATGTTCTGTTTAATAACACAAATTTAATTGTCCATTTATCACAATGAACAAGCAATCAAGTACACAATCTGTTGATAAACGAAACCAAAATAAGCAGGTTTGTCAAAAAAGCAAGCCAATGGTATTAATTACAATATTTTGTTGAGAATGTCCAGCATATTCGGTCAGATACGTGATATTTTAAGGTAATCACACTCAGAAACAACAAGTAATGCCTCGTGAAATATAGCACATTAAATAAATAATAAGCATGCTAACAAGAATGCGTTTTGTTTAATATACAATGATTACTATCACAAGCTTTATTACAATTACCAGACGTTTGAATTTGAACAAAACAGACAGTTTGTCACGTTCGTTTCAAAAATAAACTTTGTAATGACTCACGTAGCAAAAAGGTTAAAAGTTTGAAGAACATAAAAATAATTTCAAAAACAGTTTACTAGAGTTCGAAAGTCATAGACCGATTGCGAGAAAAAAAACCGGATTACAGACTAAAACTATAGGAAGCAAATTAACAATAAGATGAAAACAAAATAACAACAGGAACACTGAAGTTTAACAAAAAAACAAATCGCGATCTTACATACATAAAAACAAACTATTTGATTACAACTGTCACATACCCGAAGAAAACATACCTGTGGTATACAAAAATGATTAGTATTTCAAAACATTTTACAACATGTCTTAAAGTTGATTCGCTAAAGTGCGTTTACAATTCTTTACTCCATTCAATTCCTGTACTCTGTTCTCTATTAAAGTTTGTAGGAGTCAAAACATAATTTCTGTCAGTAGTTGTAACTTAGTTTTATTACCTATTATATTGTTGATCTATTGAATATAAAGCACTAGCCACATTAGGGATACCTTGTATCAAACTGATAACACTAATCAATAAAGACGGGCATAATCATCATACCTACTGTTGTGATGGTTCAATTAGTTTAAAGCACGCGGCGCAGTTGGCATACCTATTTTCTTCGTTTAGATCCTTGATCTAAAGCACCCAATACATTTAGCATACCTATTTTCGTAGTCAAGGTCCTTGATATAAAACACTCGGCAGATTCAGCGTACCAATTTTCTTAGTAGGATCCTTAATCTAAAGCAGTCCACTCTTTCGATATATTTTTTTTGTTGGTTGATCTCACTATTGCACCTGACATAAATCGTCATCTCATAATTTTTAATTCTGAGAGGTGAATTAAGCCGAAAATATACACACAGAAAAAAATTAACCACCCCTGATATATTGCATTATAGCTTTTTACCAAAAAAAAAATAAAAAAAAATGGATATTAATATTAATTTTAACAATACGAGACCATACAGGTGTGACCAGTCATTAAGATATCGATGTATCATGCACGTGAACCATGCAGCCCCATGCAAATTACAAAATGCAGTGTCCCCGCGCTTCAAATTGAGTATTGAAATTCGATGATTTGAAGATTTTATTTATACTCTGTGAACATGGCAAGAAGACGAATATCGGAGGCTCAAAGGTGGCATTTATTCGGTATGCAGTCATCAGAATTATTTGAAAAGTTATTGAACGTCAACTGGGCTACCAATGTTCTGTATTCAGCAGGCTTGTGAGAAAAAAAACATCAAAACCAAGAACGTGACAAACTTGTCAAAATGTGGTAGACCACAATAGATATCGGAGTGTGATAATGTTATCGTTGGATGCTCTTCCATGGCCTGCAATGAGCCCGGAATTGAATCCGATCAAGCAAATCTAGGACACTTTAGGCCGTCGGGTACAGGCAGCCGAACAACCTGTAAAAAAATTACGTCATTTGAAATCAGCATTGCACCGGGAATGGTGGCAAAACTCACAGAAGGAAACCCGACAACGAATTTAATGGATGAGATGCAGAAATGACGACTGCATCAAATCACGTGGTGGTTTCACCAGATAATTAATATTGAACTTTGGATCTTGTTAACAGACTTACGTTGAACGTTTTCTGAGTGAAATAACAAAAACATCGTGCAAAACTGACTCAGAAAACTACAAATGGACATGTTTTAGTGTTTAAACTGGACTTGTGGTTTTTATGACAATTAATTCATGAACATATAATTTTTGGTTTAATTTGTTTGTGTTTTCCTTAAATCTAATGTAATGTCACAACAGCCTGTTTTGACACTATCGATTCCTTGATCATTTGACCCTTATTGTAATATTTGTCATTTCGGAAAAACCTTGGGGGTGCTTTACTATTTTCTTTGTGTATATGTGAACATTAACCGATTAAGATATATATGTGACTAACTGTAGATTTGCAGACCACTTATTGAACGACAAGTTGGAAACGCTTTCTATTAAGATTAGTCTGAAAATTAACGCCTACTTTATGTTGAAACCAAAGAAATATTGTGATACAAGTACATTATAAAGTAATCATAGTTGTTGATGAGACACGGAAAAGAAAAAGAAAACAAAAGTAATATGCCATTCTCACTTAGTTTTATCAATTAATTTGTATATTGAACTTATTTGTTATCAGATTTTTGTATCAGAGTTATTTCCCAATAGGTTCAAGAAGATTAAGTTTTGAAATTGCAAATAATTCATTCCTCATAATAAGTTTTTTTTTAATTTATTTCTGTGACTGTTGTGTATAACAAATACCATAATATAATTTGTATACGTCTTTTGCATTGAAGCCAGAGACACTCCTGCCTAAAAGATGTCGAATGTTCATAATATTACTTTCAACAATAAAGAGGATTCAATGAGTTTACAAATATCTTTGTTAGCCTTGTCTAGCTTAAGTAATGAACATATGCGTGAATCAAAGACTTTTCAACAAAACTAACGATCCTATTCAATAAAACCATCTGGAAAAAAAGAAGTGACAATGGTTGTGTTGCCAGACAAGCCCTTGCACTAGAGTTCTTGTTATACTTGTCTCTTATGAAGAGTTTTGTCCTTGGCAATCATATTTTTTGTTTATATCAACGTTCATACATAAACAATATATACATACATATATAAAGTGTCGTTTATTTGGTGTTGAAACATTTATAAATAATATAGCTTACCCATCACTCATTAATATACATTTATTTACTGCATAGATAATTAAACGTCCTAAATGATTTACCATGTAAATAATACATATTATGTCGTTTTTTCTCGATTTTAAATTGTACTTTAACTCAAACTTAATCAAATATATATATATATATATATCATTTCATGTAACACAAATGGTGATTTCTTGCATCTGCGAAGGATGAACTGTGTATCTATAAAGTGTACTGCATTGACTTTTTAGTCCTTTTATTAGGTGTTTAGGAATAACAACAAAACACATAGTGAAACGAACAGAACATATAAAGATAATTTCATTTACTGCTACCTGGATATAGACTGCAATGTCAACAAGCTTGTTTCATTTTGTTTCTTCTTTTCTTCTTTTATCTGTCAGTTCTGATATATATATAATGGTTTTGTCGGTTAATTGACAACCTCTTGCATCATGCAAAGACTATGAGTTCTTTTATCATATACTTATACTAAATAACATATGAATTTTAATGTATTATAAAAGCATTAGAATTAATTAAATTACCTTTTTTTTCGAATTGGTGCTTAGCGGGCTGATTTGAAAAGTTTATCACATGCTTCCACTGTTATCAGATGCCTTTCCGAAATGTTAACTCATGGCATTTCGGTGATGATCGGCATATTCCGGAAAATACACCTCTATGCTACGTTTTTAGTGAAAAAAAATCAAAGTAGTGTATAAAACATTATTTGAATACTGGAAAGAATATTCTGTTAAACAATAGAAAAAAAAAAATATATAAATAAACAAAACAAACAGATTATTAAATTAATACATGTTTTAAAAGTTTTAAACATAATTTAGAAAGTTAACTTAAAAACCGTTGACTTTTCCAAACAGTGTCTATTTTGTATCATGTTGAAGTATTTCATTTTGTCGATTCGTCCATATTGAAATGTTTTTCTACTCTGTTGAGGTATATTATGAAAAAAGATTTCATATCGAATGTACTAAATTTAGGGCCCGACGTGAGTGGGCTTTTCATTCTTTTCATTCTATTTTGGATACACGTCAAAGGATCAATATATGAATCAGTTATTTTTCTTCATTGTTGAAGCATATGATAAAAAGATCATAAAATGTCATTGTTCATGTCACATGTATTATCAGCCCTCGGTCAATATCAGCCCTCGAGCCCTGCGATATTAAACATGCCATGACAATGTTATTTATTAGTATATTTAGCAGACACTCGTTTTCCTTAGTGTTAGAGATTAGTCAAAATTAGACCAAAACAAATCACCACGCATTACATGCTGCGATAAAATGATTCATTTCAAAAATTCATGACTTATTCTCACTTATTCGCCTACCATAAAACACGACCTGTGAGATTACACGTTGGTAGTAGTACGGTATACTCTGGACTTAAGTGTCATGCAACCCAACGCCATTTACAACAACATACATAAAGCTGTATGTATACAATACAGAATACTGTCGATTAGTCACTACTATATGAAATTATAAAGGAAAAGTTGAACCTGTTGAACATATTAACTACTGTAATGTTTCGTACGGCCTGAAAGAACAAACAAAACTCACATTGTATATACTCAACTGTATAAGGCCTGAAAATAACTCATGTAATCAAATTAAACGGGAAACAAACATCATTTAATATGTAAAATAAGTATCTTTACAGAATACAGCAATCTCAGGAATATGACATGTATTGGAAAGTGTTCTTATGGACAATCATACAACATGTGCTTTTAATTACTTCTTGGTAATATAATAGAAAGATACCGACGTTACATTGACCCTCGTTAATCTTAAATTATCTGACAACCTCACGAACAAAAATATAATATAAAACAAAGCATTGAATACTAACAAATGAGCAACATGATTCAAACTAAAATCCGGGTCGATATCAGGTTTTCTGGAAGGGTAAACAGATCATGTTTCATTATCAAAATTGGAGCCTCAATACTCTTCAACTGTGTACTTGTTTGGCTTTCAAACTATTTTGATCTGATTGTTAGTAATGGGAATAATATAGACGATACGCACGTCTTGCGTATTAGATTATAATCTTGGTACCTTTGATTACTGTCATAAACATATCTGTGAAAGAAAGCACAAACTATATTTATTTTATAAATGCAATTATTTTGTCAATGGTAATGATTGGATGGAAGCAAGCGTAAAACTCTCTTTCTCCTTGTTAATAACTAAGGACCGCGACATTTATAATTGCAGTATGTATTAACATGTAATTTATACAATCATAAGCAACAAAAAAAGCCCTACTAGAAGCATATAGAAATTTTCTTTTATCAAATTCTACTACATAATAAGGCGGTCAAGGAAACAGAACACGCCAGTTGATTACGTGTGATGTCAAAAACATACCTATGACGTCACATAGTTTGGGAGTCACGGAATTTTGGTCAATGCACATTTTAAACTGAAACTGAATTATGTAATTGTTTTGCATTATAATAGAGATAAATGTATTGCAGTTGAAGCTTTGCGGGTGCCATGTTATAGTGTTGCTGTCTCAGCTACGGGTCGCCAGGTTAACAACATGTGAAACAGTTAAGCTACTGATGAACGTCTTCAAAATTTCAAATACAATGCAGGTATTTCGTGATTGGTTTGCTTGCTATTTCAATGATAGAGCCTTTCATATATGAACCTTTAATGATAATTGGAAGAAAAAAGATCAAAAGTAAAACTACGAAAGATGCTAAACTCCGAGGAACGTTCTTTCAGTAAAGGCTCTAATCAAAAACAAAATCAAAAGTTCAAACACATCAAACAAATTCTGATTCAGACATGACGTAAAAGAGGTCGACATAAAAATGTCAAAAGACATAATTTAACTCAACTCTGATTTACCTTTTTTATAACAAAACAAAACAAAGATAGCTTCGACAGGTATATGTACCAAGAATTATATAAATACAAAGACACTGCCAATGTTGTCTATATATTACACCTTTTAACTTGAACGGAATTTTTTGGTATACAAAGAGCAATATCAGAGTTCATATAATTTATGCACCATTCAATTTAACCGAAAAAAATAAAAGCGAAAGCAGATTACGTATTTCAAATTTACCTTTTTGTTCATTAGAGACGTCTTGCGTCTAGTGGATCCTTCATCTGAGAAATACATATGTTTACGCGAGTCTGGCGTATAAAATTATAATCCTGGTACTTTTGATACCTATTTACACCACTGGGTCGATGCCACTGCTGGTGGACGTTTCGTCCCCGAGGGTATCACCAGCCCAGTAGTCAGCACTTCGGTGTTGACATGAATATCAATTATATGGTCATTTTTATAAATTTTCTGTTTACAAAACTTTGAATAATTCGAAAAACTAAGGATTTTCTTCCCACATGAGTAGATTACCTTAGCCGTATTTGGCACAACTTTTTGGAATTTTGGGTCCTCAATGCTCTTCAACTTTGTATTTGTTTGGCTTTTTAACTATTTTGATCTGAGCGTCACTGATGAGTCTTATGTAGACGAAACGCGCGTCTGGCGTCTAAAATTATAATCCTGGTACTTTTGATAACTATTTACACTACTAAGTCGATGCCACTGCTGGTGGACGTTTCGTCCCCGAGGGTATCACCAGCCCAGTAGTCAGCACTTCGGTGTTGACATGAATATCAATTATATGGTCATTTTTATAAATTTTCTGTTTACAAAACTTTGAATTATTCGAAAAACTAAGGATTTTCTTACCACAGGAGTAGATTACCTTAGCCGTATTTGGCACAACTTTTTGGAATTTTGGGTCCTCAATGCTCTTCAACTTTGTATTTGTTTGGCTTTTTAACTATTTTGATCTGAGCGTCACTGATGAGTCTTATGTAGACGAAACGCGCGTCTGGCGTATAAAATTATAATCCTGGTACTTTTGATAACTATTTACACATATGGGTCGATGCCACTGCTGGTGGACGTTTCGTCCCCGAGGGTATCACCAGCCCAGTAGTCAGCACTTCGGTGTTGACATGAATATCAATTATATGGTCATTTTTATAAATTTTCTGTTTACAAAACTTTGAATTATTTGAAAAACTAAGGATTTTCTTACCACAGGAGTAGATTACCTTAGACGTATTTGGCACAACTTTTTGGAATTTTGGGTCCTCAATGCTCTTCAACTTTGTATTTGTTTGGCTTTTTAACTATTTCGATTTGAGCGTCACTGATGAGTCTTATGTAGACGAAACGCGCGTCTGGCGTATAAAATTATAATCCTGGTAATTTTGTTAACTATTAACGTTATTAGCTTTAACTAGTTGAATTCATTGTCTTTGGTACTACTAACTGAAGCATGTAGAGGTTTTTTTCATGTTGTGTTCTCATGTTATTTTTGGTAGAAAAAAATATTTACAACTCAACCTATTGTGTAAGATGTAAAGTTGCAAAACAAACATTTTCACATTGTTAATCCCTCTTATATTTGTTCCTTTTTGACATGGAATGTAGTTGTTGTAAGTCATAAGTAGAATAGATTGATCTATAGTAATGACAATGCTTTGTATTGATATAGCTCGAAGAAATTTTTTGTAATTTCTGTACAGGATTAGTTTAGTGAATCAGGCAAACATCACCACCACGCATTACACATTATTCTCTGACCATATGACACGATCATTTATAAAACTCATCGGCAGTGAAACCATATACCCTCACTCTAATGTCAGGCAACGATATATCACTGAAAAGGTATCAACAAATGACCACGAGGAAAACAAATTATCTTAACAAATCAATTTTATTTTCTTGTTTAAATCAAGATTTGAATATTCCAACACACTGAATCAGAACAGTTGTTTTAGGATGTGGTATTCTAACAATTCCATCAACCTGATGTTCAATAATTTATCATTCACTTTGTTAAATTTACCAAATTGAGGAGACTGTAGTCCAGTGTTTTTGTTCGTTTATTTAAGTCAATCATATTGTTTTTTGTAGTTGGTTTGTCACCAACAAGTATGTTCATATTTACATTTTGTATTTTGTTGTTAATTGGTTTACGTCCATTGTTAAAAAATATTTACGTTATTACGACTATAAACAGTTACTCTTTATCCCTTTATTCTTTATAATCAAGTATCTTTATCATTTCAAAAGACTAGAAAATACCACTAATTTTTAATGGCAATTAAAAACTATATTTGGAAGCTTATTGTTATATCCTTATTAAACAAATACTTAAGAAGAGTCTTTTTCCTCATTAATCAGACAATATGTCAATTGATACCATAATGTGTAGTAGCAATAATTTTCATATGTTTAGTGAATAAAACCAGTCTATGCAATACCAATAAAAAGGATAGAACTGTACATTTATTCGCTGTCTATCAGCTGATTAAGATTAATTTAGTTTTTGTGACGGTTGAGCATTTTTCTCTAATAATTTGTATTATCATATGGAAAGAGCACTTAGACCTTTGCGACAACTGTTAAATTAAATTAACGATGTTTTTTATTCTGATAAAAATAACTTTTTTAAAATGATTAATACGAATGTACTAAGTATTCCTGAAATATCGAATAGGGTATACGATAATACCACGTTTGCAGATTTATATGAGAAATAGTAGTTTGAATGTAAAAAGTAAGGTAAGAAAACTAACAGAATTGCACGAATTCTAACCGTAGCTGGACAAACTCAGACAGAGAAAGCCAACAAAAGTATATACAAAACAGATGTGATATGATTTTCAATTTCAAAACTTTATCAGTTTGTGATCGTGGCCAACGAACAGCAGTTATACGTATAACCAACCGGTTAAAGCAGCACTCGGTATTTTATCGTTTAATACTCAAACAACGTGACCAGAAAAATGCAGAAAGATCTTAAGAAATATACATCAGTAAATGTTTATGCATTTTACACGGGTTTTTTGTTCGTGATATGAGTACGCATACAACATTTGTAATGGTAAAACTAACAGATAGACAAGTTTTTCCTGTAAATAATTTCATTGCATATCAAATTAAATCCAAACTAATGATTGAAAGTCGAAGAATGTGAATGAATAAACATTTAGACGAAGCTTTGTGGGATTTTTTTTATGATTTGAAACTGGTTGAGAACTATTAAATGATTATATTATATGAATATCACCAGAAGTCACTTCCTAATGACAAGTGTCGCGTTCATATTAACATTATCTCATAATTAAAAGTTATACAACTAATTTATACAACACACATTTTGGTTGTACCAGACAGTCATTTAACCTCTTAAAGTATATCTGGTGATTTATGTGGCATATGCTTCAAATAACATTATAATATATTATGCTGTAGACAAATACTTTTTTTTTTTTTGATAATATTCGATTCAGTAGATTGATGAAAAAATACTCACCTTACTCTTTTCAGAGTACCAAGTTGCTGTATTTTTAAGTTATCGTGTTTTCCTTTTTTTTTGTTAATGAAAATATCGAAAGGGAATTTAAAACTGAAATCTACTTTTTTTATTTTATCAAGGTTTATCTATTGTAAGTAGGATGTAGGAATTTCCATATTTATGCATTTGAGGAACATTCTTCAAATTTCGATTTTTCAGTGAATTGAATTCTTTTAAAAGTCATCAAAAATCGTAAAGATACATTACAAAATGAAATATTTGACCTTAAACTACATATCTTGTAATAAATTTGACAATAACAGAATCACGTTCTGAATGTTCTGTTTAATAACACAAATTTAATTGTCAATTTATCACAATGAACAAGCAATCAAGTACACAATCTGTTGATAAACGAAACCAAAATAAGCAGGTTTGTCAAAAAAACAAGTCAATGGTATTAATTACAATATTTTGTTGAGAATGTCCAGCATATTCGGTCAGATACGTGATATTTTAAGGTAATCACACTCAGAAACAACAAGTAATGCCTCGTGAAATATAGCACATTAAATAAATAATAAGCATGCTAACAAGAATGCGTTTTGTTTAATATACGATGATTACTATCACAAGCTTTATTACAATTACCAGACGTTTGAATTTGAACAAAAACAGACAGTTTGTCACGTTCGTTTCACAAATAAACTTATTAGTGACTCACGTAGCAAAAAGGTTAAAAAGCGCAAGTAAATTTGAAGATCATAAAAATAAAGTCAACAATAGTTTACCAGTTTTCAAAGGTCATGGATCGATTGCGAGAAAACAAAAACGGATTACAAGCTAAAACTTTAGGAAGAAAATCAACAATAAGATGAAAACACAATAACAACAGGAACACTGAAGTGTAACAAAAAAAATCGCGATCTTACATACATAAAAACGAACTATTTGATTACAACTGTCACATACCCGAAGAAAACATACCTGTGGTATACAAAAATGATTAGTATTTCAAAAATTTTTCCAACATGTCTTAAAGTTGATTCGCTAAAGTGCGTTTACAATTCTTTACTCCATTCAATTCCTGTACTCTGTTCTCTATTAAAGTTTGTACGAGTCAAAACATAATTTCTGTCAGTAATTGTAACTTAGTTTTATTACCTATTATTTTATTGATCTATTGAATATAAAGCACTAGCCACATTAGGGATACCTTGTATCAAACTGATAAAACTAATCAATAAAGACGGGCATAATCATCATACCTACTGTTGTGCTGGTTCAATTAATTTAAAGCACTCGGCGCAGTTGACATACCTATTTTCTTCGTTTAGATCCTTGATCTAAAGCACCCATTACATTTAGCATACCTATTTTCGTAGTTAAGGTCCTTAATATAAAACACTCGGCAGATTCAGCGTACCAATTTTCTTAGTAGGATCCTTACTCTAAAGCAGTCCACTCTTTCGGTTTATCTTTTTTGTTGGTTGATCTCACTACTGCACCTGACATAAATCGTCATCTAATAATTTTTAATCCTGAGAGGTGAATTAAGCCAAAAATATACACAAAGAAAAAAAATTAACAACACCCTGATATATTGCATTAAATTCTTTTACCAAAAAAAAAGAAGAAAAACATTGGATATTAATATTAATTTTAACAAGATGAGACCACACAGGTGTGACCAGTCATTAAGATATCGATGTATCATGCACATGAACCATGCAGCCCCATGCAAATTACAAAATGCAGTTTCCCCGCGCCTCAAATTTGAGTATTGAAATCCGGTGATTTGAATATTTTATTCATACTCTGTGAACATGGTACGAAGACGAATTTCTGAGGCTCAAAGGTGGCTGTTTATAGGTACAATGTATGCAGTCATTAGGATTATCTGAAAAGTTATTGGACGTCAAATGGGCTACAAATGTTCTGTATTCAGCAGGCTTGTGCGAAAAAAACATCCAAACAAATAACGCGACAAATTTGTCAAAATGTGGTAGACCACTTGTGATATCGCAGCTTGATAATTTTATCGGTGGATACTCAGTCATTTCAAAACAGTTACTGCTCTTCCATGGCCTGCAATGAGCCCGAAATTGAATCCGATAGAGCAAATTTGGGACACTTTAGGCCGTCGGGTACAGGCAGCCGAAAAACCTGTAAAAAAATTACGTCATTTGAAATCAGCATTGCACCGGGAATGGCGGCAAAACTCACAGAAGGAAATCCGACAACAATTTTAATGGATGAGATGCAGGAATGACGACTGCATCAAATCACGTGGTGGTTTCACCAGATAATGGATATTGAACTATGAATATTGTTAACAGACGTACGTTGAACGTTTTCTGAGTGAAATAACAAAAGCATCTTGCAAACGGACTCAAAAGACCCATACTCAAAATGGACATGTTTCAGTGTTTAAACTGGACTTGTGGTTTTTATGACAATTTATTCATAAACATATAATTTTTGGTTTCATTTTCTTGTGTTTTCCTTAAAGTTAATGTAATGTCATAACAGGCTGCATTACTGTATTGACACCATTTGTTCCGAGTTCATATGACCTTTATTGTAATATTTGTCATTTCGGAAAAAAAAACGTGGGGGTGCTTAACTTTTTTCTTTGTGTAAATGTGTAAATTAACCGATTAAGATATATATGTGGATTTGCTGGTCATTTATTGAACGACAAGTTAGAAACTCTTTCTATTAAGATTAGTTTGAAAATTAACGCCTACTGTATGTTGAGACCAACAGAATATTGTGATACAAGTACATTATAAAGTAATCATAGTTGTTGATAAGACACGGAAAAGAAAAAGAAAAAAAAGTTATATGTCATTCTCACTTAGTCTTATCAATTAATTTGTATATTGAACTTATTTGTTATCAGATTTTTGTATCAGAGTAATTTCCCAATATGTTCAAGAAGATTAAATTTTGAAATTGCAAATAATTCATTCTCATACATAGTTGTGTTAACTCACGTTACTTTCTTTTTAATTTATTTCTGCGACTGTTGTGTATAACAAATACCATGATATAATTTGTATACGTCTCTTGCATTGGAGCCAGAGACACTCCTGCCTTAAAGATGTCGAATGTTCAAAATATTACTTTTAACAATAATGAGGATTCAATGAGTATACAAATATCTTTGTTAGCCTTGTCTAGCTTAAGTAATGAAATGATGCGTGAATAAAAGACCTTTCAACAACACTAACGATCCTATTCAATCAAACTATCTGGAAAAAAAGAAGTGACAATGATTGTGTTGACAGACAAGCCCTTGCACTAGAGTTCTTGTTTTTAGTGTCTCTTATGAAAAGTTTTGTCCTTGGCAATCATATTTTTTCAACGTACATACATTAACAATATATATACAGACATATATAAAGTGTCGCTTATTTGGTATTGAAACATTTATAAATAATATAGTTTGCATTGCCCTTTTAGTCCTTTTATTGGGTGTTTAGGAATAACATCAAAACACATAGTGAAACGAACAGCATCTTGCAAAGACTATAAGTTCTTTTATCATATACTTATACTAAATAACATATGCATTTTACTGTATGATAAAAGCATTAGAATTAATTAAATTACATATTTTTCGAATTGGTGCTTACCGTGCTGATTTGAAAAGTTTATCACATGCTTCCACTGTTATCACATGCATTTTCGTAACGTTAACTCGTGGCATTTCGGTGATGATCGGCATATTCCGGAAAACACACCTCTACGCTACGTTTTTAATGAAACAAAAATCAAAGTAGTGTACAAAACATTATTTGAATACTGGAAAGAATATTCTGTTAAACAATAGAAAAAAAAATAAACAAAATATAAATAAACAAAACAATCAGATTTTTAAATAAATACATGTTTTAAAAGTTTCATACATAATTTAGAAAGTTAATTTAAAAACAGTCTTTTCCAAACAGTGTCTATTTTGTATAATGTTGAAGTATTTTATATTGTCGATTCGTCCATATTGAAATATTTTTCTACTCTGTTGAGGTATATTATAAAAAGATTTCATATCGAATGTACTAAATTTGGGTCCCGACGTGAGCATGGTGAGTGGGCTTTTCATTCTTTGAAATTCTATTTTGGATACACGTCAAAGGATCGATATATGAATCAGTTATTTTTTCTTCATTGTTGAAGCATATGATAAAAAGATCATAAAATGTCATTGTTCATTTCACATGTATTATCAGCCCTCGGTCAATTTCAGCCCTCGAGCCCTGCGATATGAAACATGCCATGACAATGTTATTTATAAGTATATTTAGCAGACACTCGTTTGCATTAGTGTTACAGATTAGTCAAATACATTAGACCTACAAAAATCACCACACATTACATGCTGCGATAAAATGATTCATTTCAAGAATTTATGACTTGTTCTCACTTATTCTCCTACGAAAAAACACGACCTGTGAGATTACACGTTGGTAGTAATACGATATACTCTGGACTTTATTGTCATGCAACCCAACGCCATTAACAACAACAGACATATAGCTGTCTATATACAGTACAGAATACGGTCGATAAGCACAGTGTGACTAATCAATTGCTGTCTAATCTAAAGACAAATGATTATGATTAAAATGAAACGTTTAAACTCTACCACTAATTGTTTATCTTGTTCGTACGTATTTAATTAATACTAAAAGGCAGTGACTGCGTTCTATACTTTAGCAGCACAGCAGGTTCAAATGCCATTTGATAGAAATGATGTTTACCTGAATATTTTAATTAAAGACGCAATACTATACTTTACGTCCCATTCAAAACCATATAAATGGAAGTGTCATAATAGTTATGACTGATGCACGTTGCATAAAGATAAGGCCCATAAAGTGCATTTAAATGAATACAGATTGAACGTCAAAATATAATTATACGAATTTAAAAACAATGATGGCTTTTATTTTAATTTGCTACGATTAATAATGATTTGATTATTTCTCTTATTCCAATTCAAGTGTTGTACTTTTCAATCTATTAATTTTCTTAATGACAGTGAACTATTTTTCAATTTTTAACTTGCATTTTATCAGGTGTAATATGATTAAACAGAATGAAGTTTTCGTTTAAGAGAACTATGTTTATATGGTAGACACATTTTGTATTTAGGATTGGAAACATAAGTAAGCACACTTATGCAACAGTCCTTTTTAATTAGAACTGATGTGGTAAACGAAATTTGGTTTCGAGATTTGGGATATCTATAAAACCTTTTTTGAGTGTAATTGTTTATCTGTTACAATTTTAGTCCCTTTTTGTATATACAGATAAGACTAACAATTTTTGATAAAAACAAACAACACGTTACAGTACATGTATTACACACATCTATTGGAACGTAGTTATCTAACAAACCACTTAAAAAAAAACCAGACGTCATATTTATTCTCTAAGGTATCCAACTTTTTTAGATTTTATTGTTTGCAATCACCAATGCTATAAGTACAAATGACTTGGCATGTATGTTAGCGCTCTAATGATTTTTTTGATCCTCATCTTATTACAACATTGTATAATAAAACCTCCAACTTGCATTACATTAAAAGGGAGAGTATGTTATGAATAAACCACTTCTTGTTTAACATGTTTAAGGTATGAATATATTAAGATCACCATTGTGCACATCAAAAGAAACATAAATGTTGCACAACTTGTAATGACGAATCCAGTGTCGCTCCTTTTTGGAGCTAAGGCGAGCCGCAAAGTTTGTTGATTTATTTAATTTAATCTTTATTCGATATTTCAGATTAAAAAAAACGATAAACCGCAATAGCCTATGTTAGACATTTGTGTCCTGATAACTTTCTTTGAATGTAATTCCATTCATATTATATAATCAATAATCCCTTCCTATAATAAACACGATTGCTTCTGTGATGTCTTTTATCTCCGTTTTATTACATCATAGTAAAGCCTTTAATAAATATAAAATCATAATAAATTTCGCAATAAGGCGATGTTCATGTCTAAAGCTATTTATATATCAAGATTAAAGATTTGGATATAGTAAAAGAATAGTTGTCATTAGTCTGTATCTGTCTCATAATATAAATCAAAGCATTGCATAATAACAAATGAACAACATAACCAAAACTAAAGTTCGGGTTGATATCTATGGTGGCCGGTTAAGGCCATTTCGCGTTTTCGCGTTTTCGCGTTTTCCCCCATCATATTATATAGGGCGAAAACGCGAAAACGCGAAGTCGAAAACGCGAAAACGCGAAATATTTTTTCTTTACCGATTTCGCGTTTTCGACTTCGCGTTTTCGCGTTTTCGACTTCGCGTTTTCGCGTTTTCGCCTTTTCGCGTTTTCGCCTTTTCGCTTTTTCGCGATTTCGCGTTTTCGAGGAACGTTCTTCAAGTAAAGGCTCTAATCAAAAGCAAAATCAAAAGTTCAAACACATCAAACAAATTCGGATGTAGACATAACGTGAAAGAGGTCGACATTAAATTGCAAAAGGCATTGTTTCACTTAACTCTGTTTGACCTTTATCAGAACTAAACAAAACAAAGGTAGCTTCGACAGGAAAATGTAACAAGAATCATATAAATACAAAGACAATGCAAATTTAGTCTATATATTACACATTTTAGCTGGAACGGAATATGTTGGTATACAAAAAACAATATTATAGTTCATATAATTTACGCACCATTTAATTTAACCGAAAAAGTTTAAAGCGAAAGCAGATTACGTATTTCAAATTAATTGACTCTTTTGTTCATTAGAGACGTCATGCGTTTTGAGGATCAATGATCGACGTAGTACATATGTTTTAACATAATTAGCTTTAATTAGTTGAATTTACAGTCTTTGGTCCTAATTACTTTAGCATGTGGATTTTTTAAAAAATAAAACAAACAATATGTTTTTCATTTTGTTTTCTTATGTTATATTTGATAGAAAAAAATATTGACGGCTTTACCTAGTGTGTAAGATGTGAAATTGCAAATAAAAAGTTATTACATTTTTTTTAATTCGCCTCATATTTGTCCCTTTTTGACATGGCATGTAATTTTTGTAAGTCATAAGCAAAATAGATTGACCTATAGCAATGACAATGCCTTGTATCAATAGGATTAGTAAAACTAATTAGGCAAACAGCACCACCACACATTACATGACTCAATAAAAGATGTTTTTTCAAAGATTTACGATTTTTTCTCAGTTATTCTCTGATCATTTGACACGATCATTTATAATACTCATCGGCAGTGATACTATATACTCTTCAACCAAATGTCAGGCAACGACATATCACTGGAAAGTTATCAACAAATGAACAAGAGGAAACAAAATTATCCAAAGAAAGGATTTTTTTTGGATTTTGTTGTTTATTCAAGGATTGAATATTCCAGTACACTGAATCAGAACAGTTGTTTTAGTATGTGGCATTCTAACAATTCCATCAAGTTATTTTTCAAGAATTTATCATTAACTTTGTCAAATTTAGCAAATTAAGGAGACTGTAGTCCAGTGTTTTTTCGTTCGTTTATTCAAGTCAATCATGTTGTTTTTGTAGTTGGTTTGTCATCGTATTAAGATTTTGTAATTTGTTGTTAATTGGTTTGCATCCATTGGTAAAACATTTACGTTATTTCGACTACAAACAGTTACTGGACTTTATTCTTTTATTCTTTATAATAAAGTATCTTTACCATTTCAAAAGACAAGAAAATATTACACATTTTAATGGCAATTAAAAACAATATTTGGAAGCATATTGCTATATCCTAATCAAAAAAATGCTTGAGAAGAGTTGTTTCTTTCCTCATTAAACAGACAATATTTCACATGATACCATAATGTTCAGTAGCAATAATTGTCATATTTGTAGTGAATAAAACCAGTCTATGCAATACCAATATAAATGATAGTACTGAACTTTTATTCTTTGTCCATCAGCTGATTAAGATTTATTCACTTTTTGTGACAGTTGAACAGTTTTCTCTATTAATTTGTATTATCATGTGGAAAGATCATTTAAACCTTTGCGACTACGGTTAAATTAAATTTACGATGTTTTTTTTATTCTGATAAAAATCCCTATTTTAAAATGATTAATACAAATGTACTTAGTATTCCTGAAATATGGAATTACTTAAGTTATCAAACCAAATTAAGATATACCAAACAAATATAATACAAAGCAATATATCAATAATCAAAATAAGATTGCATATGTACTTTGTACTTTTCTCAGTTGTATAAATATGTTCAGTGCACAAAATTCGTCTTGTTTTAAAAATTGTGCTTACGTTATACGTTATCTCCACTTTTTCAGTTCATTGGAAGGTTGCGTGACTGTGAGCATGTGAAACAATTCTTAATAATCCCACAAACGAAAACCAAGTTGTGCCTCGTAAATAAAAACAAATCATAAACAACACAAGACAAAACAGTAATGCTTCATAAAGATGACCAAAAAAATGAAACACTAGAGCAAACTTAACATATTGTGAAACATTTGTATTTTGTCAACTTTTTAGCTTTAATTTGTTGTGCCCCTCGTCAATATGAAATATTAGAATAATATTATTTAGAAATAGAAATAGTCTATAATTGAATTTGTAATAAAAAGTGAACAGAATGTGATTTGATAATAATTATTCATGGAAGAATTGCTGAACCAGGAAAACACATCATCTACTGATTATAACAAAGCAGAGGGCGCTAATTCATCCCGCATTTGGAGGTAGGAAAATTAGTTTTAATTCGTTGTTACAAGAGTATTTAGGATTGAAACAGACAGTTTGAAATTAGAACACAACGTATCAAGCTAAATTTCTTAGTTCTACAAGTGTAAATAAGTTAAGTATAATGCAATTAGCTATATTTCAAAAGAATAATCAAAATAGTTAACACATATGTTTCAATGAACACTGATATTCAAAATGAATATGATATTACCAATTCATCGTCCGCAGTTTGAAACATAGAGAATGGTCAACATACAAACCTACAGGTTTCTGGAGCTGATGTACTAATGGAAAATTCATACAACATCACTCATAAAATACAATCAAGCTATGCACTTATCCATTAAGAGTTTAAATGTCCCTTTGCTAAATTTTGCCTATCTTGTATTGTATAGTAAGATCTGTGTGCGAAAATATATCTCAACGGTCAACCAAAGTGGCCATCATAAAATATTATAAAGTGTCGGTGTAAGCAGTTTTCCTAATTAATATGTTACACAAAATCTCAAAAACGTAACGTTTGTCACAGATTAGTAATGTGTTTGATTTGTATATATGTACGTATCACACATTTGTCACATATGTACGCATTTATGTATATCAATTGGTCTGTTTATAAATATAAATAATGAATAATGAATAATGGCGTAACTATAAAATATTAAGCCTGGTATTTATGATGAGATTATTTGCAACAAATGGGTTGATGTCTATGCTGGTGAAGATTTTTTTCCCCGAGGGTATCACCAGCCCAGTAGTCTACAACTCTGTGTTGATTTGAGCTATCATTAATATGTTCATAATAATAAATTAACTGAATTTGAATTCTAAAAAAAGAATTGAGGCTTTTCTACCGCAGGAATTGATTAACAGTCGTAACTTTAAAATACTGATCCTGCTATCTATGATGAGATTATTTTAAAATGTCAATTCTAGAAACATATTGAAGAAAATAAAACTATTGAATGAGTCATTTATCTTGTATGTTTTGGGTACATAATCACAAACATAGTTTGGAACATTCGACATACCAGCTATTAAACCTTTCTAATAAGAACAATTGTGAAATAAGGACATTACGTACACTATTGTACACTTAAGATATTCTTCCGTATATGAAATGTCAAAGACTATACTTAAAGATCTGATTATTAAGCATTTTTTTCTTGGGACTTGTGGGAGTACAATCGGGTTTTAAAACGGATTTTCCATACCTATATCTCGTATGGTCATTAACTGCCTTCTTTATTTTTTCTATCAATATCATTCTTCGATTGAGCTTTATTCGATTATATTTTGTAGATATAGATATGCTTGAATTGATGATATTCTCATTAGCGGTCATAACACAACTCATCGTATCCGCGAAATAAGTATGTATAAGAAAGTTAAACATCCATAAACTATTTAAAGTTATTTATCCAAGTATTTTATCAAGAATAATATATATCAGAACTAAATTAGCATACAGTTTATCTATTCATAGGTTGCTTTGTGTAAATACAGCTGTTTCACAAACCGCGTTTTTTTTCATTGTTCATTTACTGAAATGGATCCTATAATTACATGTATCAATAACAATGACGGTACTCATTTTACAAAACAAAAAGCACGTTCCAACAATACATGTTCCTAGCTGTTGATTGAATAAATAAAAGATGAAATATTAGCAAATGCTGTACAAACATAGGACCAAAAAAAACTCCATATTTTCATATGCCTGTTCCTAAATAGGAGACTTATCAGTAATTGCTTTACGTCAGCCAAGTATAATGTTGTGTTTATGAGTTGATGGAAGACAGTCAATGTTGTCCTGAAATTGTCCACAATTGAAATGTGGAATGTGATAATTAAGACCTTTCTCGGAGTGTATTAAGACAAACACACACAACAGAACTGTGCATGAGACATATTCATTTTATACTTTTGAATTATATGGCAACGTTGGTTAAGGTCTTATGTCAATAATACATACAATTTACTAGCATGACATATTGTCAGTTATTTATCACTGATGAGTTTCATTGATTCTGATTCTCCTTTCTATCAGTTTTGTTCACCTCATTCCTAAATCACCCCTAGTTTTTGGTGGGGTTCGTGTTGTTTATTCTGTAGTTTTCTATGGTGTGTCATGTGTGCTATGGTTTGTCTGTGTGTCGTTTTCCTTGGCGTTGTCAGTTTGCTTTAGATTTATGAGTTTGACTGTCCCTTTGGTATCTTTCGTCCCTCTTTTACATACCAAAATACAAATATAAGTTTGTATGCTGGTTTTATTTCGCAACTGTACTAACGTTAGTCAATAGTGTAACATTAACGTGTCTTTATCATTCAATGATATTATACAATCAGAAAATTCTTCAAAAACAACACAAATACAACTTAAACGTAGTGATACATGTATGTTGTTAATTAGCTGCAATATCACATAACTCGTCAAGTCGGATATAATATCCCAAGGTATGGGGTGACATTGACAAAAATAATACAAAAATATCAAAGATAAACCGCCAAAAGCCCAAAATATGTCATTAACATACATTGAAATATTCAAATCATATCTTTTTTTCCCAAACTTGTATAATGAGTGAAGGGGGAGAATATAATTGCAATACTATTAATTGATTGGATGTCCTTTGAAATTTGCTAGAGGAAAATTCTTCAAATTTGAAATCTTCAAGGAACTGTACTAGTGTTAATTTCATGTTATCTTTCAACAAAAATTCAAATGGAAAGGCTAACTGTTTCATTACAATTACAGATCTGAGAACAATTACGGGAATGAATAATAATCTTCACGTAAACATATCAAATTGTCTGTTGATGAATATAGAAATCACAATGAACCAGCAACCAACTACTCCAGCAGTAGCAAAGAAACCAAAGTAAGTGGGTATCTTTACTATTAAACGAGGAAACCTTAAGTTGTGTGTCGCTTCTCTTCCTTCCATAATAAATTAATCATCAAATCGATGTGTTCTCCATTCTAATGAGAATTCCGATTCAGTTTTTTTGGGGAGAAAAAAGACAACACAGGTGTCCGGATATTGTTTCCGTTATCAGACTGACTTTTATTCATAGAAAAGACCGGTTTTATTAAACATGCACAAGAACAACCAATCGTATGCTAGATAACTAAACATGAAAAATAAATAAGCCAATCAGAGCGTTCTCCATATCATGTTTTTTAGATCGCAAGAACCACACTTATTATACCTCCTTAGAGACAATTATGTTTTCACATTGATCCACCTGTAAACTACGATTATACTACTATAATATACAGAGACTGTATTCTGTCTACTTTTTTTCTGAAATATTCACTATCTAAGGGGTCATACCAGTTGCATAACTATTGAAATAAGTAAAACATGTGGAAACAAGAATGTGTTCATAGTATACGGATGCCACATCGGCACTATCTTTTACTAGGTTTAGTGAACCGTGAAATGGGGTAAAATGTCTAATTTGGCATTGAAATTAGGAAGATCCTACAACAGGAAACACATTTACTAAGTTTCTGTTTGGTTGGATTTCAAATTCACCAAAGTCTACCTCGACAAAAACTTTAACCTAAAGCGGGACAGACGGACAGACGAACGAACGAACAAACTAGGAAACATTATTTTCATAAATAGGGCATAACAATGTATAGTTGAAAGTGAAAACTTTAACCTGAAACCGGACGGAAGGACAGAATAACAAACGAACAGACTAGAAATCATAATTACCATAAATGGGCAGACACATATATTGTTTAAAGTGAAAGTAGTTTTGCTTTAATTTGGGGATGTCGGGATATGGATTTCGTTAAAATACACACTTCGGGATTTCGTGTTTGTAAGTCCGGGATTTCGGGATATTGCCACCTCATGCCACCCCTAAAATGAGCCTTTGTCATTTAGCATTGACATTCTTATAGGGCTCTCAGAAGGAAAATTACTGATGAATGGTCATAGAAGCTCATTTTTTAAATAAAAATGGTCTTTAAGCAGTTTCATTTATTTCATGTTTGAAGCGGTGCAAATCTTTAATTTAATTTGACTTTTGCCAAAAAGTGCATTGTAGCAAATAAACTCATTATAGAAACCAGGACTAAATTAAGTATACGCCAGATGCGCGTTTCGTCTACAAAAGACTCATCAGTTACGCTCGAATACAAAAAATAAAAAATAAAACTAAAGTACAAAGTTGAAGAGCATTGAGAACCAAAATTCCTAAAAGTTTTGCCAAACACAGCAAATCAGTAATCTATGCCTGAGGTAGAAAAGCCTAAGTATTTCAAAACAATTAAAAAATTGTAAACAGTAAATTGATAAATATAACCATATCAATGACAATTCATGTCAGCAAGGGGAAGAATACTTTTGGTATAACACCAAAAACTGAAAAATACTCGGATTTAACAGAAAGAAATCACATAACGGACTTTTGCAAAAATGGGAGAGGGCTTTTGATACCTTATATAAAATTCGCCAGTCATAATATATTTTACAAAAATTCATCCTACAACAGTTACAAGCGGTATATGCCCCGCAAATTTTTTTTCTAGTGTTACTTAAAACAAGCCAACACACGAGTAATTGATAGCATTTTTTTTTTTATAAAATATCAATTTTTCTCAGTCAGTTACATCATTCCGTGAGGTAAACCCACTCAAATACAAATAATTTTGCTGCAATTTGACTTAATCGTTCATACATGTATAATATATATATTTTAAATAAATATTGACCATGATAACAAGTAAAAGTTGTGGTTGATACATAATGATGATGATAACAAGCCTTATTAAAGATACAAGACATTTGATTTTGAACAACAACACACGTTCTTGTAAACAGACCTATTAGTGACACATGTAACAAAAAGGTAAAAAGAAGTCAAGACAATTACCCGCAGAACTGAACACTATTAGAAACCTGAAACAGTATTATACCTTGTTCAAAAGACATATATTGATTGGGAAAAAAACGAATCCGGATTTCAAACATAAAACGCAAGAAGGACATAAACTCTAAGGAGAAATCAACGGAACAGCAGGAACACTGACATTCAACAAAAAACAAACACCGAGATACAAAAGCAGTGAACGAAAAACATATCTAACAACCCTTATATAATTCTACTTTCCCTCTAGCGATTTCCCTAAACTAGAACAGCAATTAGTGTGCTGTTTTATATTAATCGGCAAATCCGGCGTATCTCATGTCTTTTTGGTCTCATTTATCTATCAAGGCAACCGGCAAATTATGCATACCTATTGTCTTACAGATCACATTAATCTATACCAACAGGCATATTTGGCTTACCTATTGTCTTGTTTTATCTAAATATTATAACGCACTTATAAAAGCACTTTGTATAGCCAGTAAACCTTTTGTTTTTCTGGTTTACATTATCAAAACTCTCGGTGCATTTGATACCTATTGTCTTGTTTAAGATCCTTTACTACAGCACGTAACACATTCAGTGTACCTATTTTCTTTTTTAATAAATTTAAATTAATGCAATCAACAAATTTAGCATACCTATTTTAGTAGTCAAGATCCTTAATCTAAACACTCGGCCTATTATGCATACATATTTTCTTAGTAAGATCCTTGATTTTAAAGAGTCGACACTTTCGGTATACCTATTATGATGTTTGATCTCCCTCTTGCATGTGAATTTACTTGTGATTTAATGATTTATATGCCTGACAGGGTGAAATAAGCCGACAATATGTGTATGGTTAAAAAACGACACATGAGTACGTTAACCGATTATTTTATTTCTTCATTTTCCCTACAGCTATAAATGTTTCCTCAACGTAGCCGTAAAAGTTATCAAAGGTACAAAGATTATAATTTAGTACGCCAGACGCACGTTTCGTCTACAGATGACTCATATCAAAATAGTTATCAAGCCAAATAAGTAAAAAATTGAAGAGCATTGAGGATCCAAGATTCCAAAAAGTTGTGCCAAATACGACTAAGGTAATGTATGCCTGAGATAAGAACATCTTTAGTGTTTCGAAAAATTCAAAGTTTTGTAAACAGGAAATCTAGAAAAATTACCACTGTGACATTGATTTGCATGTCAACACCGGAGTGTTTACTACTGGGCTGGTGATACCCTCGGGGACGAAATGTCCACCAGCAGTGGCATCGACCCAAACTCGCATCACGATAGCGCGATATGTTCAAAATGTATAATGATGCAAAAATATACCATTCGTTTCATTGTCTTGTTCTGGTAATTAGAGATAAAATGTGGTTACAATGCACAAGAAATTAACAATACGGGGAGCTAACTCTGTAATTTGCTATTATTCTATCCAAAGTTTATCTAAAGATTTCTCAGACACGCAGACACTAAATACATATCATTCTTAACTCAGGATGAGTGTTACGTCAAAAAAGGATGGCTAGGTAGGTGTTTTTTTCAGCCATGTTTTTTTTTTTTTCAAAATTGCCAGATTCTTACAAAGACTGGCACTTAATTATGTTTGATATGTCTCGTTTATTTTTTGTAAAGAAATTAGGGAATTGAATGGTTTTGCATTGTCATTTCGCGGACATTTATAACTGACCATGCATTTTGGGCTGTATGCAATGACGAAGGCTGTATAATGACCTGTTAATGTGTTTGTCATTATGTTGTACTGTTAAACTAGGTATTGATTCTAATTAAAAGATGATTGAGCGCTCGATAACAAGTTTTACGTTGATACAATTTGCATGCATGTACCTGCTTCAAGTCATGAATATGTCATTTATTATATTTGGTTGCCGTTTGTTGCTATAAAAAGTAAAATGACAAAAACACTGAACTACAATGAAAATTTATAGAGGAAAGGCCCAGTCAAAATGGCAAAATTAAAAGCTCATACATTTTTGTATGTAGAAAATGCTATAGTAAATATCTGTTCATTATTCTGTTCATACATTAGGCCGTTATTTTTCTCGTTTAAATTGTGTTACATTTGTATTTGGAGACCTTTTGTAGCTGACTATGCGCCATGGGCTTTTCTCATTATTGAACCTTTACAGTGACCTTTACCTTTTAATATATACGTCATTTGGTCTCTTGAGGAGAGTTGTTTCATTGGCAATCATAGCTTCTTATATACATATAAACATACTTACACATCAATATAGAAACATACAGATATACAGTGTCGCTCATTTGCTCATTCGCCATTAAAACATTCATAAACCAGATAGTTCTTCCATCCTTCCTTAAAATACATTTATATACTGCCTCGGAGAACTAAACGTCCTAAATGATTTACCATGTAAATGATACATATAATGTAGTTGTGTTTCTTCTAGATTATAAATTGCAATATAACTTAGGCTTAATTAAAGATATATCATTTCATATTACACAAATGGTGATTTCCTACTTCCGCAGAGGATGAATAGTGCGTCTACAAAGTGAAATTATTTGACTTTGTTGCCCTTTTAATGGTGTTTAGGAATAATAATAAGACACCTAGTTGCACGAACATATTAAGTTACTCACGATTACTGCTACCTACTTATTGCCTGTATTTTCAATACGCTTGTTCTATTCGTGTTGAATCTATGTCTCCAATAGTTATCACATGCATTGCCATTTTGATAATTAAAAAAACAACTTTAATGGCTTTTATCATTCGAATTTCTACGTAATGCAAATGTAAATACACATGTATGTCAATTTCTCCTTAGTTATTTAGTATTTTCGACCTATCGCTATTAAAAGCACACCAATTAACAATAAGTTTTGTTGATTAAGTCTTTCTGCCGTTGACCATTTTGTGGAATCGGACTAGATAGTTTTTTTTAATTTATCATTAAACAACAAAAATATTGAGATAAACGTATACCACTGCACTTGCCACAAAAAAAAACGTCATAAAAGAGGGACGAAAGATACCAAAGGGACAGTCAAATTCATAAATCTCAAACAAACTGACAACGCCATGGCTATAATGAAAAAAGACAAACAGAAAAATAATAGTACACATGGCACAACATAGAAAACTAAAGAATAAACAACACGAACCCCACCAAAAACTAGGGGTGATCTCAGGTGCTCCGAAAGGGTAAGCAGATCCTGCTCCACATGCGGCAGCCGTCGTGTTGCTTATGTGATTACAAATCCGGTAAATAGTCTAATTCGGAAGGTCAAATTCATGAAAGGGGAGGGGATTGTAGTTACGACGTAAGGAACATATCCGATATCATTTGTGAAACGGTTATTCCATAACGGTAAACTAACTCGTGATGGCGTCCGTAAAATTTACGAAGGGATGATTTCAACTTCACCATTTGGAACTCTTGGTTTAATAGCTACCTAAGATATGGAAAACGCTCTTATGACAAACAAGCATGTGTCAGGCAATAAAACACAAATAAAAACAGGAAGAAAAAAAATCACAAGATAATTTACTTAAAAAGATCTAAATAGTATAAATTAGTAATCGCCTGCAATCACGAGTATTCAATCCTGGCACTTTCAATTCAAACCCCACACAAGCTACATCCGTTTGGCAGATTTTTTAATTTACTAATATAGTCAGTTTTCCATAAAAACATCGATAATTCAATATCAGTTCGCTGATACCTTCAACAAAAGTACTAAAATAGTGCAAACACGAATAATATATCAAAATAGGCATATGAAATATTCAAAACAGATATATTTATATTCAGATCAGAAAACAATTCGACCAACATACATTTAGTGTGTGGTCATTTGTGGTTATCATAACGCATTGCATTGCTTGTCTATGTGCATTGGCACATCAACGGTTAATCGGTCAACGAATAATCGTATGCATTACTGTTCACCGATGACGTTATTTCATATGAGAACATGGTCTAAAACATAATTCAGTATCTATAAAAAAAAATTAACGTGTAAAAGGTTAAATCACAAAAAAACTGAGGCAAATCCAATCGGAAAGTCTAAAATCAAATAACAAAACACATAAACAACGAATGGACAAGATCTCTCATATTAGTGCCTTGGTACAGACATTTTAAATGTATAAAATGGTGGATTAAACCTGGTTTAAAAAGCGCTAATTATCACTTAGAGTACTTTACATTAACAATGAAGTGACGTTCGTTTTCCTTTCGTTTAGGTTTTGTAAGAGTTTTAGAGCTATACAACTAGGTTTAATCCACATTTTTATATAACATGTATATTCATCAATACAACATTTATGAAAATAAAAAGAACAAGAGAAAAACAAACCGACCGCTTTTTATACATGTTCTACAATTAACTTATGCGGCACTGATTCATTTAGCTACATGCAAAGCGTTATTGAAAACAAGTGGTTTTAATTGTACACTTGTAAGATAATATATGCCAGTATGTTGTGCAGAAAAGGTGTTACAACAATTATATATACCATCGCGATCTATATATATATCTACCCGATAGACAGTCTTATTCAATACATGTTGATTCACGTGAATAATTTCAAATTATGTATCACATTTAATTCGCCAGTATGAAACGAATGACAAAGCTGATTGTATATATTTATAATGATTTATATTGCCTATCGTCTTTTGTTGCAAAAATACATACAGCGTCTTTTTGACCGTTAATTTGCTTCAGACAGATGTTTAAGTATAATTTGCATCATGACTTGAAGACATTAACGGACATCCTTCTTTTAGACATGTGTTTTGATTGTTCTAAAACCTGAACTTTGAGAGTGCAGTTAACCGGTTCATACTATATAAGACAACGCAGCATCTGACCAAAGATATAGTCAAGCAATATCTCTAAATAAAGAGAACGTGATGCATTGTAACTAGTACAATCTAAAGAAGACGATGACGAAAGGCACCAGTTATTTTCAGGATTTTTTGTATGACTTCATAAATGAAATTAAGGTAAGGCATTTTTTTTATGGATGTTTCCTTCAATAACAAAAAACATCTGGTACAGATATGGAAATAAGCAGCTGTAGTGTAATAAACAGCTAATTTCACAATTTAAATTAAAAAAGACCACTATAAAACAAATAGTCATCACTTATTATCGAGTCATTTCTATGGGGAATAATATCAAAAAATTGAATGTGTTAAAGAATCAAAGTATACTATTCTGCAAAGTCGTCAAGTTGATAATTGCACGATATTTTCTATGATGTATATCATTTTTTTTAATTCGAAGTTTTATAATTCAAATGAAATATTATAATTTTCTTGATTGGTAGGCAAAAAACTGCTTTGAACAGGACAACACCTATTTACATTTACAACTTACTTTATCTTATTAAGCTAAAACTGTTTTTTTTTAACATTGCATTTGATATAATCATATTTATTGAATTTCTCCTAAAAATGTTATATCTTAGTAACATGTTTTCCATTGTTACGTTATTCAAACAAAACTGAAACGTGGTGTTCTTTTAATTGAAGCGTTGCCTCGTGCCAAACCGTGCATTCGCGACCTTTATTGCATTTTTTTTTGATATGTAAAAAAAGCGGTTATGAATCATTCTCTAATTTAAATTATAATATGGCATAGCAAATAGAAAATACACCACAGTTATTGAAAAAAAAATAAGGACTCAACTTTTAATCTACTTTCAATAGCATGTGTTTTTCTAATAAAATACGTATCCATTACTTAGAGGCTGTCATTCGAGGCTCATTTAAAAGACTTATTGATTCATGGAGTCAACATACAATAGATGACAAAACAGTAAATACTCTTGTATAAATTAATAAAGGGTTAATTAAAGTATCAGTATATTTTATCACTGAAATATATCTTCAGTATGGGGAAGGTTACTTTGACGAGCATTTCACTTAACTGGATTTCTCAAATTCAACCCATGTTAGACATGTTGAATGTTCGAACTCACAAACGTGCAATACAAACTTGTATTTGTTTATGTCATCTTATTACAAGTAGAAACTACTAACAGATGCTACTATCCACTATTGATACCAGTGGATATGTACTGGTGCCCTTTAAAATTGATTGGTATATTTTACCATTGATACATCAAATACATCAAACGCATGGATAACAACTGTCATATTCCTGGCTAGGTATTCACATTTTCTAATGTAGAAATTGTTTGATAAAATAGTTATAAAAGGTGCCAGCCTTGCGAAAATCTTTAAAAGACATTTAAACCGAACTTATATCGGGTAGATTAAAAGATTGAGCGTATGATTCTATACATGCTACATCCTAGCATAATCAAGAGGCAGGCAACACATAACAAAATAGAAAATATGACGATATCAGGAACTATTCAGATTTGTCAACATCACGTTGCCTATTATATATAATTTACACATTCATATGTGAGTTAGACACATGTTCATATTATGGTTCAACCAATTCGTGATGGTGACACTGCAATATATTTCGCATCAAATTTAGTGTTTCTGCTTTACTATTTGCTTGATAACTTCCTTGAACCATAATAATATGTAATCATATATTTTTTTTAATTCTTGATAATATTAAACAAGTCAATAATAACTAAAATATTACGACTCTTTTTTTGGGTAATTTATAACATTTTTGGGATTAAATGCTGCTCCTGTAATCACAGTAATTAGTAAATTATCAATTAGTAAGTTGTTGATGGATAATTATGCTGATTATATGTAAAATTTAACGAAGATATAATTTTAAATGTGTAGAAGAGACATATCAATCCTTTAAATCGATTTCGCGAGACATATATTTTCGCGACTTTCGCGAGTAGAAAAATAACGCGAATATAAATCGTCGCGAATATGTACAACTTGGTTCTTTCGTTATTAAACTTCATCAAGTAAATCAGAAAATCGCGAATTTTAATAGCCGCGAAGTGTTGAAGACAGGGTGAAACGTGAAATAAAGGGTCAACGAAAATAAGTTGGTTTACAGTACATTCCTATTACATTCATTAACGTGCAATGCATGATAAATCTCAGTCAACGTGTTCACTGTTAATGTAAGAAAGCAGGATGCAATCTACTAAAGCATAACAAATTGTAGCTTGCTGATAACATTTGTTTTAGACTATTCATAAATCTGACAGTTTACAAATGTTTTTTCTATGAGAGTTCCCAAAGGTTAATTCATGACCAAATAAAACATCGAAAAGGGCTTTGAAGCATTTGACCTTATTGCATTTTATTACTCGAGAACATTTTATTTAGATTAATCTCATGTATCGTTTGATGCCTATAAATATATAGGAATAAAATCTGAAATGAAATGAAAACGTGCTATATTTCACACTAAGCAAGACAACATAAAATGATAATTTAGCTTATATAAGACCGCCTCTTAAGGTATTTACGATTATTGATTCAAACAAGCTATGTCTTACAGTTTTTAAATGGGTATTTGTAGAAGTTCTCAATGGGTAATCAATGAAAAAAATTCATTTGATGTAACTGAAATGGTTATCCATTTGGGGTCTTAACTCATATATACATTTTATTAAGCTTGTGTATCTTTCAATAATGCTTTCCTTATTAAATATATAGCCTTGCACAGATCAAGCAGTCGACATTTTTCTTTAAAGTAGCATATAATGCGAACTGACGTAATGCACGTCAGTCATTTTACAGATTAATATTGTTTAATCAAAACATCCTTAGACTTAATGATATGCCAATGGTCTAACGACACAAGTCTGTACATTAAGATCGCCATTTATTATTTAACCGCGTTGTTGATACATCAAAAGGGATGTCTTGAAAATATTAACTCCTGGTATTCAAAATTAAAGGTCAAGTGCCATTTGCATTTTCTACCGTTTAGTTTAACCATTTAAATGATGTCATTACATTGTTTTAATTGTGATTTAGACATTTTGAATCATTGCTACATAGAGCGGTTAAAACGAGGAGTAAATGTATTTGTGTACGGCCAATGTCGCATATTTCAAGGGAAAAATAATTATATTATATATATCCATGTGTTTAAACTATTCGGCTTTTTTTTCAGATACTAGATATGAAAAATAGTTTCTGTTATTTAATTATTTTGAAATATATATACGCAAACTCTTTATAAGTATTGACTAAGATGTGACTTGATGTGTCTTCCTTCATTGACGATTTCTGTGTACTGACTTATCGTCAATCAATTCGATTAAAAGTACTGATTACAGGGGTTAACTAATACAATAGCATTAGTATCAATAGTCTTTATTAAAAACCAAATAAATGGACATGTGTTTGTATAATAGACACTTATAATATATATATATATACTAGGCTGTTGTTTTATTTTGTATAATATAACTTTATATAGAGATGATGATTATTTTGTTCTTTTCTTTGGCGTCAATGTGCTGCCGAATTGCAGTATATATATAGCATTTCTTTAATAATTGAATAATAAAAAAAACTAACGGTAGCTTCTAGTAATATCTACGTAATTCTATCTAAGTAGCACAGTATGAATAATCAATTGCTGTATAATTTAACAGCAAATAATTACTTGTGTAATGGAACGTTTGAACCATATTAATAATGGTTTATCTTGTTTTGCATATTTAATTAATAATAAAAGCGATGTGACTGCATTCTCTGATATAGCAGCACAGTAGGATAAAATGTCATTAAGTACAAACGATGTCAAACTAAATATTTTAATTATAGACTTTCTATCCCAATTGTATATCTTTCCAAAGCTCATTAAGATACCAGGGATATAATTTGTTATGACCGATGCACGTTGCATATGGATTATAATCATCAGATGTATTTAAAGCAATACGCATAGTCCGTCTGATTACATACACATTTCCAGAGCAATGATAGATGAAAATAATAATATAAATATTCAACCACATACAGCTCTTATTCCTGGAATAGAAAATCCTTAGTGTTTCGAATTTAAACATTCTGATGATCATATTAACTAATGATATGTAATGTCTTTATGAAAATTCTGCTATAGACAAAAACACACATGACTTCAAAGTATACTATACTTTCTGTGCTGACATGATATATCATTCACAGTTACTGGTTATAAAAAGTTAAACGTTTAAACACGACCTTAAGATTTCCTATAGAACGAAAAGGTGAAATGGTGCATGTGATAAAGACTTACAATGGCCATACATGAAATTAGGATATTTGCAAATAAGACAACATTCGATAGATGTCGGCCAGTCAATACCCTTTCACAAGTGCAACACGACGGGTGCAACATGGAACGCAGGGCCTACGCCCGCACAAAAAGTAGCTCAGATGACAAATGTTTTTCGTATAGTTCATATTATGTCGTCTTTTAATGATTTTTTTTTGTTTTGTCCTTAGAAGACTATTGTTTGTCTTTTAGTCGATTGCTTTGTTTGTTTCATTGAAAGCTTTTTTTTCAATATGTGTTGAAATAATTATTTCGTTTTCTGTACTTATCTTTTACACAAAGGTATTTTTTGGAGAGAACAAATGAAGGAATAAGACGTCAAAGTTATTCTGATTTAAGATTGTATTGTTTTCAATAAGCCATAAGTACAAATAAAGAAGACACACATGATATAATGAGTTCTATGGTCCTCCTCTGATAACATCATATCATAATAAAACCTTCAATTTGTATTACTGAAGTTCTTTGTTTATAGACCGAATTTATGTTTAAGGTAAATATTTGTCAAGATGACAATCGTTCTTATTATTAGAAAACTAAAGTTCTCAGTGTTCTCCTTTTTACACTAAGGTAAGGTGGGTGTTTAAAAAAAGAACACTTGCAACCAGATGATTTTTTTTAACATTTTCAACCGTTCTTACATCCTTGATTGATTAGCAGGCTGGTCTTAGCCCGTTCATCATATTTGATAAAATTTGACTGTTTGAAGCAATTACTAATTGCATGTCTTCATGCATCTATAATACCATTTGTGAGTTTAAATGGTCGTCTGTTTTACAATTTTAAGCCGAAAAGGCAAATTTTGTATATAAAAACATGAGACCAAGAATCGTTAAATACATACTACATCGTTCAAATTGTTGTAACCTTATGAATTATTTAGAAATAAAAAAATAATCAGACGTCATTTTTACTCTCTTAGGTATCCTCGACTTCTAACATCATGTCATAAAAAAAAATTCAACTTGCATTACATCCTAGAGGATTTCCCAATATGATAAAATTGACAATAACCCGACAATATCTAGCAGACAAAAGCCAAAGGCCAATAATGGGTCTTCAATGTAGCGAGAAACTCACGCACCCTTAGGCGTCCTTCAGCTGGCACCTTAAAACTATGATTACAACTACAGTGATAATGGATGTCATACTAAATTCCGAGTTATAAACAAGAAACTTAAATCAAAATTCATACAAGAAGCACAAAGGTCAGAGGCTCCTGACTTGGGACAGGCGCAAAATTGCGGCGGGGTTAAACATGTATATGAGATCTCAACCCTCCCCCTATACCTCCAATGTAGAAAAGTAAACGCATAACAATATGGAAATTACAATTCAGTTGAAAAGAAGTCCGAGTCCGATATCAGAAGATGTAACAAAATGAAATAAATAAAATGACAACAATACATAAATAACAACAGAATACTAGCAGTTAACTGAAATGCCAGCTCCAGACTTCAATAAAACTGATTGACATTTTATGTCTGCATAATATCTATATTTTTATTTATAGACCTTCATGTTTAAGGTATGAACTTGTCAAGATCACAATTGTTCACATCAAAAATAAAACAAAATTTTTACAACTGTGATTGACAAAATAAGTATGGCTCCATTTTTGAGTTATATGTTATTCAAAAAGTTTGTGCTTATTTATCGAGTGTTACCCTTATTCGATATTTTAGATTACAACATTGCTAAACTATTGGCTATATTAGACATGTGTGTCCCTTTAGCTCTTAATTGTCTCATATGCAATAGTTGCAATTAATAGTTATTCCTGTATGAAATCACTATGGAAATAGATCTCAAAGTTGAACTAAATGTATTTGACATTAGCAAACACGATTTTGTTCTCTGATATAGGCGTCGCTAGGTAGACTTATTTGCGACAACAAAACTACCGGTTGACGTACATAAAGTTTCAAACACAATGCAGGTTTGATTTGCTTGCTATTTTCATGAGCCTTTCACTTATGACCCTTTAACGATAATCGAAGGAATAGAAATCAAATGTAAATCACAAAATATATTGAACTTCGAGAAATATTCTAAAAGGATTGTCGCTTATCAAATGGCAAAAAAGAAGGTTAAAACACATCAAACGAATGTAAACATAACGTTATTATGTTGTTTCTTATTCCACTTTTTAGACATTACACATTTGACACTATTTGCTTCCAAAAAAAAATTTCTTAACACACTGATTACGCAGTATCCTGAGTGTACATATCTGTTTTCCATCAACACAAGTTTTTACATGTAAGGTTAAAATTCGAGGGTAAGCAACATGACTGCATTTCTTTCTTTATTTTATCAAAATCAACTGCATTCGCATTCACACGCGTAAGTTAGTCTAAATATTACACATTTGAGCTTGAACGGAATGTCCGGTAAACACAAATCAAACATGAGGTTTATAATTGAACTTAACAAATAAAGTTAAAAGCGAAAGCTGATTACTTTTTCCCATATTGATTGACTCTTTTGTTTATAGGAGACGTAAAACGTCTTGTGGATCATTGATCTGAGAAGTATATATGTTTTAACGTTATTAGCTTTGATTAATTGAATTTATAGTCTTTGATCCTACTTACTCAAGCATGTGGAATAGTTGAAGCGATAACAATATTTTTCCTATGTTGTTTTCTCGTGTTATATTTGATAGCAAAACATGTTTTATTGCTTAACCTATTGTGTAAGATGAAAAATTGCAAAAAAACACTAATGTATCACATTTTTAATTCGGCTTGTGATTATCCCTTGTTGCCATATGTTATTATTGTAAGTAATAAGTAAAATTGATTTACCTATGGTACTGAGACTATTTTATATAAGAATGTCCTGCAGACTTTGTAATTACTTTTAGGGATTAGTAAAATGACTTAGGCCTACGGCACCACCGTGCATAAAATTACGCTATAAAAGATCTATTTCAAAGTTTTACGATTTTTTTCACTTATTCGATTACCATAAAACACGACCAGTGAGAATTGTCGTGGGCGGTAATACTATATACGCCTCACTTAATTGTCAGGAAATGAAATGTCATTGGAAAGTTATCAACTTATTAACATGCGTAAAACAAATTATCTAAAGGACTGTTTTATTTTTATTTTTGAAGATTTGAAAAACAAACAAAAACACTGAATCAGAAAACGTCTTTTATCATACGATATTCTTACAGTAGGCTGATTTCCAGGACATTTTTCATTCACTCTATCAAATGTACCATTTTGAGGGCCCTGTTACCCGAGTGATTTTTCGTTTCTTCGTCAATCATAATTTGTTGTACTTGTTTTCTCATACAAGAGTTTGTTTGTATAAACGTTTACAAATGGCCTTTTACTGGTCTGCATTCATGATCAAATACACTAACATCATTTTGATTATCAATACGTAATCGACTACATTGTTGCATTACTGTATAATATCGTACCTGTATAATTTCAAAAGGCTAAAATATATTAAGCAGTATGTACCGCAATTAAACATGGTAATTGGAAGCATGTTATTTCCTAATTATGAAGATACTTAGGAAGATTTGTTTTTTTCCTCATTAATCAGACAATATGTTAAAGGATACCACAATGTACAGCAGCAATAGTTGTCATATATCTAAAACATATACCAGTCTATGCAATCCTTATCTAAATGATATCTTTGAATACAAATTCCTTGTCTATACGATAATGATGATTAATCCATTTTTTGTGACTTTTGATCAGTTATTTCTATTAATGTGTAATGTCATGTGGAAAGATCATTCTGATCTGAGCGACAAAAGTTCACTCAATTTTACAAAGTTTTATATTCCGATGAAACATATATTTAAAATGGTTTATACAAAGGTACTAAGTATCGATATAATTAGGGAAAGTGTACATAATATTACAATGTATACAGTTTAATTTAAAAAATAGTAGTTTGAAGTAAAATTTTAAAACATCTGAATTATTTGTTGATGATACTAAGAATACTATAAAAAAAATTAGTGACATTTGCGGTTCAATGAGATAAAAAAAGAGCTAGTTAAGATATGTGGATTTTTATATTTGTATTTATAAAATATATTGATCGATATCTACATAGTTGCTTTCATGTTACTTTTTTAATAACAAACCAAGAGGCTGAATATAAAGATAGTAACTTGATGTTGAACAACAATCCCCTTTCATGTCATGAATGTGACCTATTAATTAGACTATTTATCGGATTTGTTATCAAATAATCAACACGACGGGTGCCACATGAGGAGCAGTATCTACTTACCCTTCCGGAGCACCTGAGCTAACCCCTAAGTTTTGGTTGGGTTCGTGTTGTTTATTCTGTAGTTTTCAATGTTGTGTCATGTGTACTATTGTTTGTCTGTTTGTCTTTTTCATGTTTAGCTATGACGTTGTCAGTTTATTTTCGATGTATGAGTTTTACTATCCCTTTTTTACCTTTTGTCCCTCTTTCAAACAATCTATACTGACAAACTAATTGACGTAAAAGGTTTATAATTACTTTATTGGTGAAATACCTGATTTTTTTTGTTATCCAACGATCGGGAGTATTTAACTTGGCAAGGAGTACATCTAAGTTAGAAATGCAGTAGGATTTGTCATTGTATATCAGACATCAATTAGTTTGCACACCACCAAGCAAATAATACGGTAGCAATAATACATGAAATATGAAGATATCATCCATTATTAGAAATTCCCCCATTCATTTGTATTTTGTTAAAGGTTTGATGTCAAATGAAAATTTATCAATTAAGTAACTTATTATATCTTATGCATGATATTAAGACAATTTTGGTCTGTTGGTGTCAATCTATTATATTAAATGTTGACAATTTTATCACTTGAATTTATTTTGCCTTTTTTATCACCTGTTGACATTTAAAGTATTGTTTGTAAGTCATAATTAAATAAAATAAATTGAACCATAGCGATATTAGTTTATTATATAAGTACAGCTCGCAGACACTCTTTGTAATTACTAATATGGATAAGAATAATGAATTAGGTCCACATCATCATCACACATTACATTACACGATAAAAAGTCTCATTTCATAGATTTACGACTAGTTCTCACTTATTCTCTCACCATTAAACACGTGAACTGTGGGAATACTCATGGGCATTGGTACTGTATACATTGGCTTTAATATCAGGCTACCGACCGCCATAAACAACAAAAGACTGATAGTTTTCTGCATACAGCAAAATAAAACAAAAAACAAACCAAGTGTATGATATTGTTTTAATATTGTTGTAAATCGACATGATTTTCTTTACAACGTGTGGCCTGCTAGCTCGTCCCGATTAGAGAAGAATGCTACAACATGAATGAATCAGTAAAAAAATCAAAACATGCAATAGTTCATTGAATTGATATGATTAGATAAATGTGTTCATTTACAGATGAAACTTGAAAAATTATTTTCAAAGTCAAGATTTCTTTCCTGTTACTATGACGTATATTTGTTTTAATTGTTATAATGTCTTGATAAGAGATCCTTTAAAATTGATCTGTGATTTCGTCTTCTTTCAAATTTTTAGATAACTTTTAAGGGATTTAGCACTTGAAAGCCAGATATTGAATAAAGCTTGTCCAATCAGTTTACCCTTATAATACAAATATAGTGTTCTGTTTCCACTTATTGTGCCTACTACATACATTTATATAAACAAACGATACACATCTGTATTACATACAATGCAACAAAAGCAACTTTAATTGGTTTGATAGAGATACATAATATTTAATTTGTTACAAAGTGTTTGATTGCTATATTTTATCAAAGCGAATCAATGGATATGAATCCGTGGTATTTTGTTGTAAAAAAATCATCATATCATTTCTGCAGATTTTTGTAAAGTTGATTATACATACATGTATGACAAGTATGTAACCTTACGAAATAGTATTTGGAAGGAAGTTACTAAAGATCATGGGGGAATGTAATTTAACAGTACATATTTGTGTTTCTTAAAATACCATAGTTTAATCCTTTCAAAAGGCTTGAAGAAATTACACTCAATTATATGTAGTTGTTTTCTGTCAAAAAGATATACAATTTCTTTTGAAAAAAAAAGATTAAAAGAAAGAAAGGATAAACTGGAAGATACCACGATGGAAAGTGCTTCAAGGCATCAGAAAGGAATATCTCATTTAAGTCCGGTCTATAAAATAGGATGTTTTTTCTGCTACTGTTTGAAAAAAATAAGATATAAATGTACTGTAAATTCAGAAATTATTGCGATGTTTTTGTTCTTGCGAATAACGCGACTGGTTTATAGCTGCAATAAATTGAAACACGCCTTTTGAAATTGATGATATGAATCAAACAGGATTTTTAGTTCTATATCGCAAAAGTTTTAATTGCATGTTACTAGAGAGTGACAAAATTGCAAACATGAATGCACGGAATAATTTCTAAATTTTAAGAAAAAAAAGTTATATTTTAATGCGTAGAACACACCTCGAGTGACATAATTACACTAAGAAAGACCTCCCTACGGTCGGCCTTTTGTTTGATCAGTCTTGACACCCCAGGGGATGTTCTATAACCAAACAATCGCAATAGAAAATTATGATGTGAGCATGATATGTCCTTATAACTTAATTTACTTAAGAAGATTTATCTCTTTTCTCATTAATCAGAAAATATGTCACATGATACTACTATGTGCAGTAGCAATTGTTGTCATATTTCTGGTGCATAAAACCAGTCTATGCAATTCCTATATATAAATGATATTATTAGTTATCAATTCCTTGTCTATAATCTGATTATGATTAATCAAGTTCTTGTGACATTTGAACAGTTCTATCTATTAACTCTTATAATCATACATACAGATCAGTCAAACATTTGTGATAACGGTTCACTTAAATTTACGATATATCATATTCTGAATAAAATTCATTTTTAAATTGTTATCACAAATGAAATAAGTATTGATGAAAAATGGAATAGGGGAATAGGGTACACGATAAGTCTACGTCATACGTAACACTTTTTAAAATATGGGACAATGGTAGTTTGTGAAAGTCTAAAAGAATCATACAGAGGCCAAATGGAGTTAATATTATTCTTGATATAAAATGTATTACGTGTTTGAATTTCTTAGTAGATTAAACCCTTTAATATTTTCCAGTTTAAACCAAAAGCCAAGGGAAATCTTATAACAGAGGGAAAACTTAATGATAAAAATACAAACACAAAAATGGCACAGATAGCATTTTTTTTTTAAATAAATCTTAATATATATATATATAATCATTGGTTTATTACATATATCATAACACCTTTAGATAAAACAAGGCTTTTAAGTTGTACACAATGCAACTTGTCAGAGTAATTTGTATGCATCATTTCATTAAACAGAGGTGGATTTTAGCGGATGCAGATAATATATTGCTGTATTGATTAACTATTTTATTCATAAGGGATGTAAAACGTCTTGTTGGCCATTGATCTGAGTACTACATATGTTTTAACGTTATTGACTTTAACTAATTGAATCTATAGCCTTTTATCTATTTACTGAGCCTTTGGATTTAATTTTGAATAATTAACAACATTTATCTCGAGTTGTTTTCTCAAATTTTATTCCATGGTAAATGAGTATTCTTATTTGTGGTAGAAAAAAAGTTAAGGAAAGTAATAGAACTATGAAAAATCTGTGTTATGTTTTCGATAGACAAATATTTGAAAATATATGGAATAGGTAATACCAACAGTTCTATTTACGGAAATTTATGACTAGGGAATTTCTATTAATTAACGCAGTATTGATTTTTTTACCGATTCCAGTAAATATGTCACATTGTTCTTAAATTATTCGTAACTCTCTGGAATAATAATTCGAAACAAAAGATGGATGTTGAAGATTATTATATTCGTGATTTTCTAAATGATTTCATAAAGGATATAAAGGTAAGGAGTTGTTTAAACACTTAATATCTTATATATTATAGTTTGTGTCTAGAACAGTACTAGCACACATGTGTAAGTATGTGATTTCAAAAGAACCAACATTGTCTAATTGATAAAGTTTAATTTATATTTTATTTTACTTGAAAACCTGTGACAGTATACTTTTGATATGAGCCTCACTGGTGAGTTTTTTGTAGACAAAACTCGCGTCTGGCGTACGAAATTATAATCCTGGTACCTTTGATAACTATTGTCAAAGAATCGTAATTTATAATTATATAAATTACAAAAAAAATATATTTTCATTTTGATAGCAAGATAACATTACCAAAGTTAACAAGACATTATCAACCCTCATGACTATTATTTTAAATACATTACATTGTATATTCCTGCGTTGGTATGACACATCGTTTGTACATTTAACATAGTTATCAATACATGTGTGTAGAATGATTTTGGCCAATTACTCATGATTTAACTTTTCTGTAAAAGTGTTAATGAAAGCAGTTACGTCTCATCTAGAAAGTTATAAAGAACTTTCAATGAATAGCATACCTATTCACGTTAGAAGGAAGGGAATCTAGTTTTATTTATGAGATTTGAAAATGTGTTAGAAAGTATTGTCCTCAGTTCAGTTGCATATTGTTGCAATTAGAACATTACAATGTTAATTCAGCCAAACTAATTGTGGTTTGATAAAGTCTGTAACTACGATCCAGGCTATCCTTTAAGATATTTGCTTTAACCAAATTAAATGTATAACATGTTAAATTCGCCTTGTATGTATCCCTGTTTAACATTAAGTGCCATAGCTCTAAACAAAATCAAATACAATGACCTATAGCGAAAACACTTAACTATAGTAATATAGGACAACACTCTTTTTAATTGAAGCTAAGGATACGTTAAAAGGGCCTTCAGCATCAACAAGCTTTACATTTTTATAAATTTTCTGTTAACAAAACTTTGAATTTTTCCAAAAACTAATGATTTTCTTACCCCAGGAGTAGATTACCTTAGCCGTATTTGGGACAATTTTTTGGAATGTTGGGTCCTCAATGCTCTTCAACTTTGTATTTGTTTGGCTTTTTAACTTTTTTTATCTGAGCGTCACTGATGAGTCTTATGTAGACGAAAAGCGCGTCTGGCGTATAAAATTATAATCCTGGTACTTTTGATAACTATTTACACAATGGTAGAATATTAACTACGCAATACCAAAGAAGTTATTTTTCTTTTGTCATTAATAATAACATGTCACTGAATCTCCATTGTGCAATAGCAATTTATTTCATATCTTTACCGCATAAAAACAGATTCTTCTATCTGAATGATATCGTTAATATATCAATTCCCAGTCTATAAGCTGATTAGGATAAATCCACTTCATTTGACATTTGCACGGTTATTTATATCAACTTGTATTGTCATGCGGAAAGATCATTTAGACCATTGCGATGACTGTTCATTTCAAATTTCGATCAATGAAATATTAAAATAAAGGCATCAGTACACAGTATACCGCTGTTCAAAACTCGTAAATCTATAGACAAAAACTAAATTGGTGTAACACACTAAAACTGTGGGATACGCATTATATATAAGAAAACAACGACTCAACATTAAAATGTAACACACACAGAAACGGACTAAGCATTAAACAAAATCCGATGAGAATAAAACATATAACATCAACATAAAATTGTTATTACAAATGAACTCAATATTGAAGAAATGTGGATGAAAATATAGGTTACTCGAATACGTAATGTGATACCAATTCCATTTACACAACAATACCAATCAATGTGTTGATGACATTTCTATATATACAAACTTTACTATGAATTTCTGATCATATGTTCATGTAAAAATCCAATAGAAGAGTTTGTAAGCTTAATTAATTCGAACATACTAAGATCAAAGCAAAAGCTAATTATAAATATAAAGTAGTTCATGAACTCGTTGATTCTCACGCAAGACTGATTTGCCAGTGATATATATTGTTATGAATTGACGCTCAGCCTAATAAATTGCATTTGAATTGAGTGTTTGATAACATATGTTTGTCATGGCGGTTTCTACGTCAAAAAGAGAGTACTTGAACTCATATTGACTGCTAACAATACATGTATGAGCAGTACTATTAACTTATTTTAATCAGAACAACATAGTTTGTTTGACATATCCCTATGTTTGTGTTATCAAATTCAAGGGACAATAGTTTACTTAGTCCAATACATGCAATATTTCCAACAAAATACTATGTCAAATCAGTTGTGTTATTACTGCAAAATCAGAAGAAAAGATATTGCCACGTTTTTAATCCATATAAAAGTATCACATAAACTACAGTCAGTAAATGTGTTAGATTATATATTCGTTTCCTGTCTGTCCATTTCAATGTTTGTTGATAACAGAATCCTTCGTAAAATTCAAAGCAGCAAGTCCTTATTATATGACAAGATAAAAAGCGCAAACCGATTGAAGAAGCCTATAATATTCCTGACTCCAAACCAACATATCCATATGCAAGTCGTTTACCCTTCTAATATGTAAGAAGAAATATAATTATAATTGTATCCGAAAAGGGCAAGTAAAAGGAAAACACTGTTTACTTTCTGCAAAATCATAGTTGAAAATTCAATCATTAGCGTGTTGGTAAATTAAATTTCAATTCTGAGGTACCAATCAGGTATAATAAACTGCATATTTATCATTGGGAAAAAAGAAAATGGAGGATATGTAGCTTAATGAATGTTTGTACTTTCTACTAATGCAAGGGTATAATTGTTCTAATACAAATATTTTTAAAAGTCGTTACGACTGCATTTTACTGATATGTTTCTTACCAAAATAGCAGTCAGAAGGAATTTAAAAACGGAAAATCCCTATTCGAATACTACATTCAAAAGCTGAAACACATCACACAAATGGATTACAACTGTCTTAATCCTGTCTTAGTACAAGTATTTTCTTATGTAGAAATTATTGGACTATACCTAGTTTTATAGGAAGCTTAACCTTTAAATTGAACGACAGAACGCATCGAAGTTGCTTAGTGAAACAAATACTCTACTGCCCCTTAGTGCGAAAATCTGGCAGATTATTAAAATGTTGTAATATTCGAATATGAAACTAAATATACTCTGTCTTTGTGTTCCTTAGCAGATTAAACCTTTTGAGAAATTGTTGCTTTCCAATTAAGCACAAAAACAATGTTTGAGATATCTGAAAAAAGGCGAAAAGACAAATGAAAAAAAGAATACAAAAACAAAATTTGCACGCAACGTATTCACTCTTAAAAAATAAAAAAAAATAGTTATATGTATTATTATCATTTTATTAATACACACAATATAGAGCTTATACTATATACAAAGGCATTTTATACGTACACAATACAACTTTGAAGTGAATAGTTTGTATGCATCATTTAATTAAACATAGGTCGATTTTAGCGAAGGTACATTATATATATAGTTATATTGATTACATCTTTTCTTCATACGAGACGAAACACGTCTTGTTGACCATTGATCTGAGTATTACATATGTTTTAAGGTTATTGGCTTTAATAAATTGAATTGATAGCCTTTTATCTATTAACACAGAGGCTGTGGATTAAATTTGAACAACATTTAACTAATATTGTTATCTCAAATTTTATTCCATGGTAAACGAGTATTCTTGTTTGTGATAAAAAAAAAGAAGTTATGGAAACTAACTAAACTATGAAAAATCAGAGTTATAGCTTTCGATAGACAGAAAATATATGGAATATTCTATACCATCAGTCCTTAAAATTGGCATATGGAACTAGGCAATACATTAAAAAATGAAGTATTCGTCGTGTTATCCATACTAGTGAAAACATCAAATTCTGCTACAACTATTCATTACCCTTGATTATTGTATCCTGCATATGTTACCAATTCACTCCGACATAAAAATTGTCCAATTATGACATGATTTACATTCAAACAATAGTCCTATTAGCAGCATCATTTCCCCCTATCTGTATACAAATTATGTGAGGGTGACAACTAAAATAACATAATTGTTTTTGCTGAGCTAGTCTTGCTACAGTTAGTCCACCCTGTGCACGACAATTAATTAAAAAGTTACACTTCAACAAACGCAGATTTTCAAATCTGTCACAACTATTCATAAAGCGATTTAACCTTCTTATAAAACTGTGACCCAATAAAGTCACGTGTAAAATATTCCCAGATGAGGACTTCTCCATGATGAATATACTGGCTGTTTACACCGAAGTTGTTTACCTTTAAAAGTCGGTCAAACTGTCACATGATTCCTCCACAACATAATGTCACGTGGTTCTTTCATCACAGAATGTCACGTGGTTCTTTCATAACAGAATGTCACGTGGTTCTTTCATAACAGAATGACTATTACATAATGTGAACACGAATTGCTTTCTAATACTATTTTAACGGATTTGTAGTTCGTAACAAATATAATAAATCCTCATCTCAAGTTAATTACTATAGTTATCTTCTTATATACTGGCAGATCGTTAATGAATATTGTCAGCATCAAATGTATAGTTCATCGATCACGGAGTATTTGCGTGGGTAAATGTAGGTCAACAGTCTTGATGACTTTAAATATATATAAACTACTAACTATTGTACTGACCTCTCGCTGAATAATATTAATCCATAAACAATGATTCAAAATGTTGTTATGTGAATGAAGTGTCACCAGAGTGTATATAACCAAACTGATAAATCAAAAACTGTCCAGAGAAATGTTTGCGAACTTTCTTGTCGAAGATAAATTTTTACGTCATAACATATATGTTATTTGATTGGTTGGCTAAATATAAAAATTAGAAAATTCTAGAATATATACACTTAGTTCAAATTGACTGTTTAATTCAAATAGAAATTGTCCACATAGACATTAATGAATTTATGAAATAAATTAGATTTGTTGCAATTAGAACATTACAATGTCAATTCAGCCAAACTAATTGTGGTTTGATAAAGTCTGTAACCACGACCCAGACTATCCTTTAAGATATTTGCTTCAAAGAAATTAAATGTATAACATGTTAAATTCGCCTTGTATGTATCCCTGTTTGAAATTAAGTGCAATTGCTCTAAACAAAATCAAATACAATGACAAATAGCGAAAACAATTAATTATAGTAATATATCTGGACAACACTCTTTTTAATTGAAACTAAGGATACGTTAAAAGATTGGGCCTTCAGCATCAACAAGCTGTACACAATGGTAGAATATTAACTACGCAATACCAAAGAAGTTATTTTTCTTTTGACATTAATAATAACATGTCACTGATTCTCCATTGTGCAATAGCAATTTATTTCATATCTTTACCGCATAAAAACAGATTCTTCTATCTGAATGATATCGTTAATATATCAATTTCCAGTCTATAAGCTGATTAGGATAAATCCATTTCATTTGACATTTGCACGGTTATTTCTATCAACTTGTATTGTCATGCGGAAAGATCATTTAGACCATTGCGATGACTGTTCATTTATAATATTTCAAGTTTCGATCAATGAAATATTAAAATAAAGGCATCAGTAGTATACCGCTGTTAAAAACTCGTAAATCGATGGAAAAAACTAAATTGGTGTAACAAACTAAAACTGAGGGATACGCATTATATATAATAAAACAACGCCACAACATTAAAATGTAACACACACAGAAACGGACTTAGCATTAAACAAAATCCGATGAGAATAAAACACATAACATCAAAATAAAATTGTTATTACAAATGATCTCAGTTTTGAAGAAATGTGGATGCAAATATAAGTTACACGAATACGTACACACCAACACATTGTTGATAAACTATGACAGTTAAGCAATAGCTCGTGTATGACATTTAATTCTACTCAACCTGTCTGTGACACTTTTTTCTAAGACATACGTTTTACGTCAATCTTGAAGTATTTATCTGATTAAATTATATTATGTAGTGTATATTTTTGTAATTTTAACAGCAAATTGATGCTGTTTTATCCATATTTTGTGATGTGATAACTTTTCCATTACGTTCTACTTTAATAATAACTTCAAATAAATGTACCAAACAATGTGTTGATGATATTTGTATATATACAAACTTAACTATGAATTTTTGATCATATGTTGATGCAAAAATTCAATAGAAGGGTTTGTAAGCTTAATTAATTCGAACATACTAAGATCAAAGCAAAAGCTAATTATAAATATAAAGTAGTTCATGAACTCGTTGATTCTCACGCAAGACTGATTTGCCAGTGATATATATTGTTATGAATTGAAACCAACTGATTGCATTTGAATTGAGTGTTTGATAACATATGTTTGTCATGGCGGTTTCTACGTCAATTAGAGAGTACTTGAACTCATATTGACTGCTAACAATACATGTATGAGCAGTACTATTAACTTATTTTGATATGAACAACATAGTTTGTTTGACATATCCTTATGTCGTATGTTTGCGTTATTGAATTCAAGGGACAAGAGTTTACTGAGTCCAATACATGCAATATTTCCAACGAAATACTATGTCAAATAAGTTGTGTTATTACTGCAAAATTAGAAGAAAAAGATATTGCCACGTTTTTAATCCATATAAAAGTATCACATAAACTCCAGTCAGTAAATGTGTTAGATTATATATTCGTTTCCTGTCTGTCCATTTCAATGTTTGTTGATAACAGAATCCTTCGTAAAATTCAAAGCAGTAAGTCCTTATTAAATGATAAGATAATTAGCGCAAACCGATTGAAAATCAACTAGCCTATTCCTGACTCCAAACCAACATATCCATATGCAAGTCGTTTACCCTTCTAATATGTTAGAAGAAATATAATTGTAATTGTATCCGAAAAGGGCATGTAAAAGGAAAATACTGTTTACTTTCTGCAAAATCATAGTTGAAAATTCAATCATTCGCGTGTTGGTAAATTAAATTTTAATTCTGAGGTACCAATCAGGTATAATAAACTGCATATTTATCATTGGGAAAAAAGAAAATGGAGGATATGTAGCTTAATGAATGTTTGTACTTTCTACTAATGCAAGGGTATAATTGTTCCAATACAAATATTTTTAAAAGTCGTTACGACTGCATTTTACTGATATGTTTCTTACCAAAATAGCAGTCAGAAGGAATTTAAAAACGGATACTACATTCAAAAGCTGAAACACATCACACAAATGGATTACACCTGTCTTAGTACAAGTATTTTCTTATGTAGAAATTGTTGGACTATACCTTGTTTTATAGCAAGCTTAACCTTTAAATTGAAAGACAGAACGCATCGAAGTTGCTTAGTGAAACAAATACTCTACTGCCCCTTAGTGCGAAAATCTGGCAGATTACTAAAATGTTGTAATATCCGAATATGAAACTAAATATACTCTGTCTTTGTGTTCCTTAGCAGATTAAACCTTTTGAGAAATTGTTGCTTTCCAATTAAGCACAAAAACAATGTTTGAGATATCTGAAAAAAAGGCGAAAAGACAAATGAAAAAAAGAATACAAAAACAAAATTTGCACGCAACGTATTCACTCTTAAAAAATAAAAAAAAATATGTATTATTATCATTTTATTCATACACACAATATAGAGCTTATACTATATACAAAGGCATTTTATACGTACACAATACAACTTTGAAGTGAATAATTTGTATGCATCATTTAATTAAACATAGGTCGATTTTAGCGAAGGTACATTATATATATAGTTATATTGATTACATCTTTTCTTCATACGAGACGAAACACGTCTTGTTGATCATTGATCTGAGTATTACATATGTTTTAAGGTTATTGGCTTTAATAAATTGAATTTATAGCCTTTTATCTATTAACACAGAGGCTGTGGATTAAATTTGAACAACATTTAACTAATATTGTTGTCTCAAATTGTATTCCATGGTAAACGAGTATTCTTGTTTGTGATAAAAAAAAAGAAGTTATGGAAACTAACTAAACTATGAAAAATCAGAGTTATAACTTTCAATAGACAGAAAATATATGGAATATTCTATACCATCAGTCCTTAAAATTGGCATATGGAACTAGGCAATACATTAAAAAAAGAAGTATTCGTCGTGTTATCCATACTAGTGAAAACATCAAATTCTGCTACAACTATTCATTACCCTTGATTATTGTATCCTGCATATGTTACCAATTCACTCCGACATAAAAATTGTCCAATTATGACATGATTTACATTCAAACCATAGTGTAAATACATCGCAAACGCAAAAATGTCTTGAGCAGCTTGGGACGCATTATATCTCCTATTAGCAACATCATTTCCCCCTATCTGTATAAAAATTATGTGAGGGTGACAACTAAAAGAACATAATTGTTTTTGCTGAGCTAGTCTTGCTACAGTTAGTCCACCCTGTGCACGACAATTAATTAAAAAATTACACTTCAACAAACGCAGATTTTCAAATATGTCACAACTATTCATAAAGCGATTTAACCTTCTTATAAAACTGTGACCCAATAAAGTCATGTGTATAATATTCCCAGATGAGGACTTCTCCATGATGAATATACTAGCTGTTTACACCGAAGTTATTTACGTTTAAAAGTCGGTCAAACTGCCACATGACTCCTCCACAACATACTGTCACGTGGTTCTTTCATCACATAATGTCACGTGGTTCTTTCATAACAGAATAAGACGTGGTTCTTTCATAACAGAATGACTATTACATAATGTGAACACGAATTGCTTTCTAATACTATTTTAACGGATTTGTAGTTCGTAACGAATATAATAAATTCTCATCTCAAGTTAATTACTATAGTTATCTTCTTATATACTGGCAGATCGTTAATGAATATTGTCAGCATCAAATGTATAGTTCATCGATCACGGAGTATTTGCGTGGGTAAATGTAGGTCAACAGTCTTGATGACTTTAAATATATATAAACTACTAACTATTGTACTGACCTCTCGCTGAATAATATTAATCCATAAACAAATGATTCAAAATGTTGTTATGTGAATGAAGTGTCACCAGAGTGTATATAATGTAACCAAACTGATAAATCAAAAACTGTCCAGAGAAATGTTTGCGAACTTTATTGTCGAAGATAAATTTTTACGTCATAAAATATCTGTTAGTTGATTGGTTGGCTAAATATAAAAATTAGAAAATTCTAGAATATATACACTTAGTTCAAATTGACTGTTTAATTCAAATAGAAATTGTCCACATAGACATTAATGAATTTATGAAATAAATTAGATTAGTTGCAATTAGAACATTACAATGTTAATTCAGCCAAACTAATTGTGGGTTGATAAAGTCTGTAACCACGACCTAGACTATCCTTTAAGATATTTGCTTCAAAGAAATTAAATGTATAACATGTTAAATTCGCCTTGTATGTATCCCTGTTTGACATTAAGTGCAATTGCTCTAAACAAAATCAAATACAATGACCTATAGCGAAAACAATTAAATATGGCACTATATCTCGACATCAATCTTTTTAATTGAAACTAAGGATACGTTAAAAGATTGGGCCTTCAGCATCAACAAGCTGTACATAATGGTAAAATAGTAACTACGCAATACCAAAGAAGTTATTTTTCTTTTGTCATTAATAATAACATGTCACTGATTCTCCATTGTGCAATAGCAATTTATTTCATATCTTTACCGCATAAAAACAGATTCTTCTATCTGAATGATATCGTTAATATATCAATTTCCAGTCTATAAGCTGATTAGGATAAATCCATTTCATTTGACATTTGCACGGTTATTTCTATCAACTTGTATTGTCATGCGGAAAGATCATTTAGACCATTGCAATGACTGTTCATTTATGATATTTCAAATTTCGATCAATGAAATATTAAAATAAAGGCATCAGTAGTATACCGCTGTTCAGAACTCGTAAATCGATGGACAAAAACAAAACTGGGGTAGCACACTAAAACTGGGGGATACGCATTATTATATAAGAAAACAACGACACAACATTAAAACGTAACACACACAGAAACGGACTAAGCATTAAACAAAATCCGATGAGAATAAACCATATAACGTAAATATAAAATTGTTATTACAAATGAACTCAGTATTGAAGAAATGTGGATGCAAATATAAGTTACACGAATACGTACACACCAACACATTTTTGACAAACTATGACAGTTAAGCAAAAGCTCGTGTATGACATTTAATTCTACTGAACCTGTCTGTTGCACTTTTTTCTAAAACATACGTTTTACGTCAATCTTGAAGTATTTATCTGATGAAATTATATTATGTAGTGTATATTTTTGTATTTTGCACAGCAACTTGATTCTTTTTTATCCATATTTTGTGATGTGATAACTTTTCCATTACGTTCTACTTTAATAATTACTTCAAATACCAAGCAATGTGTTGATGACATTTCTATATATACAAACTTTACTATGAATTTCTGATCATATGTCCATGTAAAAATCCAATAGAAGAGTTTGTAAGCTTAATTAATTCGAACATACTAAGATCAAAGCAAAAGCTAATTATAAATATAAAGTAGTTCATGAACTCGTTGATTCTCACGCAAGACTGATTTGCCAGTGATATATATTGTTATGAATTGACGCTCAGCCTAATAAATTGCATTTGAATTGAGTGTTTGATAACATATGTTTGGCATGGCGGTTTCTACGTCAAAAAGAGAGTACTTGAACTCATATTGACTGCTAACAATACATGTATGAGCAGTACTATTAACTTATTTTAATCAGAACAACATAGTTTGTTTGACATATCCCTATGTTTGTGTTATCAAATTCAAGGGACAAGAGTTTACTTAGTCCAATACATGCAATATTTCCAACAACATACTATGTCAAATAAGTTGTGTTATTACTGCAAAATCAGAAGAAAAGATATTGCCACGTTTTTAATCCATATAAAAGTATCACATAAACTACAGTCAGTAAATGTGTTAGATTATATATTCGTTTCCTGTCTGTCCATTTCAATGTTTGTTGATAACAGAATCCTTCGTAAAATTCAAAGCAGCAAGTCCTTATTATATGACAAGATAAAAAGCACAAACCGATTGAAGAACAACTAGCCTATTCCTGACTCCAAACCAACATATCCATATGCAAGTCGTTTACCCTTTTAATATGTAAGAAGAAATATAATTATAATTGTATCCGAAAAGGGCAAGTAAAAGGAAAATACTGTTTACTTTCTGCAAAATCATAGTTGAAAATTCAATCATTCGCGTGTTGGTAAATTAAATTTCAATTCTGAGGTACCAATCAGGTATAATAAACTGCATATTTATCATTGGGAAAAAAGAAAATGGAGGATATGTAGCTTAATGAATGTTTGTACTTTCTACTAATGCAAGGGTATAATTGTTCTAATACAAATATTTTTAAAAGTCGTTACGACTGCATTTTACTGATATGTTTCTTACCACAATAGCAGTCAGAAGGAATTTAAAAACGGAAAATCCCTATTCGAATACTACATTCAAAAGCTGAAACACATCACACAAATGGATTACAACTGTCTTAATCCTGTCTTAGTACAAGTATTTTCTTATGTAGAAATTGTTGGACTATACCTAGTTTTATAGCAAGCTTAACCTTTAAATTGAACGACAGAACGCATCGAAGTTGCTTAGTGAAACAAATACTCTACTGCCCCTTAGTGCGAAAATCTGGCAGATTACTAAAATGTTGTAATATTCGAATATGAAACTAAATATACTCTGTCTTTGTGTTCCTTAGCAGATTAAACCTTTTGAGAAATTGTTGCTTTCCAATTAAGCACAAAAACAATGTTTGAGATATCTGAAAAAAGGCGAAAAGACAAATGAAAAAAAAAATACAAAAACAAAATTTGCACGCAACGTATTCACTCTTAAAAAATAAAAAAAAATAGTTATATGTATTATTATCATTTTATTAATACACACAATATAGAGCTTATACTATATACAAAGGCATTTTATACATACACAATACAACTTTGAAGTGAATAGTTTGTATGCATCATTTAATTAAACATAGGTCGATTTTAGCGAAGGTACATTATATATATAGTTATATTGATTACATCTTTTCTTCATACGAGACGAAACACGTCTTGTTGACCATTGATCTGAGTATTACATATGTTTTAAGGTTATTGGCTTTAATAAATTGAATTGATAGCCTTTTATCTATTAACACAGAGGCTGTGGATTAAATTTGAACAACATTTAACTAATATTGTTATCTCAAATTTTATTCCATGGTAAACGAGTATTCTTGTTTGTGATAAAAAAAAGAAGTTATGGAAACTAACTAAACTATGAAAAATCAGAGTTATAGCTTTCGATAGACAGAAAATATATGGAATATTCTATACCATCAGTCCTTAAAATTGGCATATGGAACTAGGCAATACATTAAAAAATGAAGTATTCGTCGTGTTATCCATACTAGTGAAAACATCAAATTCTGCTACAACTATTCATTACCCTTGATTATTGTATCCTGCATATGTTACCAATTCACTCTGACATAAAAATTGTCCAATTATGACATGATTTACATTCAAACAATAGTGTAAAAACATCGCAAACGCAAAAGTGTCTTGAGCAGCTTGGGACGCATTAGATCTGCTATTAGCAGCATCATTTCCCCCTATCTGTATACAAATTATGTGAGGGTGACAACTAAAATAACATAATTGTTTTTGCTGAGCTAGTCTTGCTACAGTTAGTCCACCCTGTGCACGACAATTAATTAAAAAGTTACACTTCAACAAACGCAGATTTTCAAATCTGTCACAACTATTCATAAAGCGATTTAACCTTCTTATAAAACTGTGACCCAATAAAGTCACGTGTAAAATATTCCCAGATGAGGACTTCTCCATGATGAATATACTGGCTGTTTACACCGAAGTTGTTTACCTTTAAAAGTCGGTCAAACTGTTACATGATTCCTCCACAACATAATGTCACGTGGTTCTTTCATCACAGAATGTCACGTGGTTCTTTCATAACAGAATGTCACGTGGTTCTTTCATAACAGAATGACTATTACATAATGTGAACACGAATTGCTTTCTAATACTATTTTAACGGATTTGTAGTTCGTAACGAATATAATAAATCCTCATCTCAAGTTAATTACTATAGTTATCTTCTTATATACTGGCAGATCGTTAATGAATATTGTCAGCATCAAATGTATAGTTCATCGATCACGGAGTATTTGCGTGGGTAAATGTAGGTCAACAGTCTTGATGACTTTAAATATATATAAACTACTAACTATTGTACTGACCTCTCGCTGAATAATATTAATCCATAAACAAATGATTCAAAATGTTGTTATGTGAATGAAGTGTCACCAGAGTGTATATAACCAAACTGATAAATCAAAAACTGTCCAGAGAAATGTTTGCGAACTTTCTTGTCGAAGAGAAATTTTTACGTCATAACATATATGTTATTTGATTGGTTGGCTAAATATAAAAATTAGAAAATTCTAGAATATATACACTTAGTTCAAATTGACTGTTTAATTCAAATAGAAATTGTCCACATAGACATAAATGAATTTGTTGCAATTAGAACATTACAATGTTAATTCAGCCAAACTAATTGTGGTTTGATAAAGTCTGTAACCACGACCCAGACTATCCTTTAAGATATTTGCTTCAAAGAAATTAAATGTATAACATGTTAAATTCGCCTTGTATGTATCCCTGTTTGAAATTAAGTGCAATTGCTCTAAACAAAATCAAATACAATGACAAATAGCGAAAACAATTAATTATAGTAATATATCTGGACAACACTCTTTTTAATTGAAACTAAGGATACGTTAAAAGATTGGGCCTTCAGCATCAACAAGCTGTACACAATGGTAGAATATTAACTACGCAATACCAAAGAAGTTATTTTTCTTTTGTCATTAATAATAACATGTCACTGATTCTCCATTGTGCAATAGCAATTTATTTCATATCTTTACCGCATAAAAACAGATTCTTCTATCTGAATGATATCGTTAATATATCAATTTCCAGTCTATAAGCTGATTAGGATAAATCCATTTCATTTGACATTTGCACGGTTATTTCTATCAACTTGTATTGTCATGCGGAAAGATCATTTAGACCATTGCGATGACTGTTCATTTACAATATTTCAAGTTTCGATCAATGAAATATTAAAATAAAGGCATCAGTAGTATACCGCTGTTAAAAACTCGTAAATCGATGGAAAAAACTAAATTGGTGTAACAAACTAAAACTGAGGGATACGCATTATATATAATAAAACAACGCCACAACATTAAAATGTAACACACACAGAAACGGACTTAGCATTAAACAAAATCCGATGAGAATAAAACACATAACATCAAAATAAAATTGTTATTACAAATGATCTCAGTTTTGAAGAAATGTGGATGCAAATATAAGTTACACGAATACGTACACACCAACACATTGTTGATAAACTATGACAGTTAAGCAATAGCTCGTGTATGACATTTAATTCTACTCAACCTGTCTGTGACACTTTTTTCTAAGACATACGTTTTACGTCAATCTTGAAGTATTTATCTGATTAAATTATATTATGTAGTGTATATTTTTGTTATTTTAACAGCAAATTGATGCTGTTTTATCCATATTTTGTGATGTGATAACTTTTCCATTACGTTCTACTTTAATAATAACTTCAAATAAATGTACCAAACAATGTGTTGATGATATTTGTATATATACAAACTTTACTATGAATTTCTGATCATATGTCCATGTAAACATTCAATAGAAGAGTTTGGAAGCTTAATTAATTCGAACATACTAAGATCAAAGCAAAAGCCAATTATAAATATAAAGTAGTTCACGAACTCGTTGTTTCTCATGCAAGACTGATTTGCCAGTGATATTGTTATGAATTGACGCTAACTGATAACATTGGAATTGAGTGTTTGATAACACATTTTTGTCATGGCGGTTTTTACGTCAATTAGAGAGTAATTGAACTACTATTGACTGCTAAAAAATATGAGCAGTACTATTAACTTATTTTAATCTGAACAACATAGTTTGTTGGACATATCCTTATGTCGTATGTTTGTGTTATCAAATTCAAGGGACAAGAGTTTACTGAGTCCAATACATGCAATATTTCCACAAAATACTATGTCAAATAAGTACAGTAAGTAAATGCGTAAGATAACATATTTGTTTCCTGTCTATTTCAATCTTTGTTGATTATCGAATCCTTTCGTAAAATTCAAAGTAGCAAATGCTTAATTAAATGACAAGATCAAAAGCGCAAACCGATAGAAAAACAACTAGTATATCCCTGACCCAAAACCAACATTTCCATATGCAGTCGTCTACCCTTCTATAATATAGGCAAAAATGTGTGGACAAAACGTGTTGATTTAGAAGAAACATAATTATAATTGTATCCGAAAAGGGCATGTAAAAGGAAAATACTGTTAAGTTTTGCAAAATCATAGTTGAATATTTAATCAATCGCGTGTTGGTCAATTAAATATCAATTCTGAGGTACCTATCATGTGTAAGAGACTGCATATTTATCATTGGAAATAAAGAAAATGGAAGATTTGTAGCTTAATGAATTTGTGTACTGATGCAAGGGTATAATTGTTCCATATAAAAAAAAAATGTTACGACTGAATTCTACTCTTAACAAAAAATAAATATACAAAAATAGCAAAGTCAGAAGACATTTAAAAATGGAAAATCCCTGATAAAATACTACATTCAAAAGCTGACACAGATCACGCAAATAGATTACAACTGTCTTAATTCTCTCTTAGTAAGGGTATGTTCTAAGTAGAAACTGTTGGACTAAACGTTATGTTATAGCAAGCTTAACCTTTAAATTGAACGACAAAACGCATCAGCGTAGCTTAGGGAAACAAATACTATACGGCCCCTTAGTGCGCAAATCTGGCAGATTACTAAAATGTTGTAATATCTGAATATGAAACTAAATATACTTTGTCTTTGTGTTCCTTAACATATTAAACCTTTTGATAAAATGTTGTTTTCCAATTGAACACAAATACAATGTTAGAGATATAAAAGGCGGAAAAACAAATGAAAAAAAAGAATAAAAAAACAAAATTGGTACGCAACGTATTCACGCTTAAAAAATAAAAAAACTAGTTATATGTATTATTATCGTTTGTTTAATACATACAATATAGACTCTATACTATATACAAAGGCATTATAGTTGTACACATTGAACTTTGAAGTGAATAATTGTTATGCATCATTTAATTAAACATAGGTCGATTTTAGCGGAGGTAGATTAAATATAGTTATATTGATTACATCTTTTCTTCATACAAGACGTAACACGTCTTGTTGATCATTGATCTGAGTATTATATATGTTTTAAGGTTATTAGCTGTAGTAAATTAGTAAATTGAAAATATAGCCTCTTATTTATTAACAGAGCCTGTTGATTAAACTTGAACAACATTTAACTAATATTGTTGTCTCAAATTGTATTCCATGGTAAGCGAGTATTCTTGTTTGTGATAGAAAAACAGTTATGGAAACTAACTAAACCACGAAAAATCTGAGTTATACCTTTTGAAAGACAGAAAATATATATGGAATAGTCTATACCATCAGTCCTTTAAACGGGAATATGGAACTAGGCAATACATAAAAAAATAAATTATTCGTCGTGTTATCCATACTAGTGAATACATCAAATTATGCTGTAACTATTTATATTTATTACCCTTGATTAATAATTCGAAAACAAAAAATGGATGACAGAGACAATTATATCCGTGATTTTCTGAATGACTTTATAAAAGATATAAAGGTAAGGAGCTGTTTTAACAATTAATGTCTTATATAATCATGATAATATAATTAAGGTATAGTTTAACTAGAAAGACAGTAGTAATTTTTTCTTCAGAAAAATTAAAATTGTATAATGATAAATTTACAAAATACTGTAATGCCATAAGAACATAAAAGACAGTATATTTTATTTAAAAAAGAATCAAAGTTGTGTAATTGATGAACTGAGAAAAACAAATACATATCATTCTAAGATTAAAGTTAAATTACCAAATGGTACAAGAAACTACTTGTGTTATATACGAAAACGTATAGACTATATTTGCATTTTGATTTGACACACTGCATTCTACATTTACGATGTATGAATGCTGGTTTGTTCAATAGATGTTTGTACCTTATAAGGGACCAAAACAAAACCAAAACAAATCAAAAAGATCACTTTGTGTATATTTCAATGTGACCTATAAGTGAAACTGGATTCAGGAAACACAACAGAGACACATTTGTTTTAACAAAATGTGTTATATTGCAATACCGACGTTTTTTCAAATGTCTTTAATAAAGTTCAGTGCAAAACAAATTTAAATATATGTTTTTTTCTTCAAATTGTCGTACTTATATGTCGTTTATACAGATAACAACCGCATAATGGTAAACATTAACATTATTTCCTAGCCACAATTGACCCACTTTTGATAGTCTTTAAGCTTTGTTTAGATTTTTTGACGTTCAATTTCAAGTGTACCTACACATGATATTCTAGAAACAAACAAACATGTAAATAAACGGACTGCATGTAAAATGTTTGATCTGTCAATACTAATATACATGGTGAACTCTGTTATGTATTTTCTTAATATGCCATTTAGAACATACTCGTTAAATTGAGTGATACATGTGGTTCAATTATAATGATCGTTTACCGTATGAAACAACATTAGTGATAATTTACAAAACCAATATAACCACTACAAAATAAAACTAATACTGAGGTTCACAGTATGTAACATCTTTGTTAAAATAAATACTTAAAATTAGTATCTGTGTAGGGAGACTATTAGTTATAACTAAATATCAGCAGGTTAATAACTTTTTAAGATATGCCCGCATTCTTGCTGTGGTTTATTTGTACTTGTGTTTTATTATTTATTACAAGTCATCGCAGTCTTTCAGTTGATATTGTCAAATGATAAGAATTAAAATTTCCAAGTTGAATACTAGTTGAAAAATAAAAAATGTTTTTTTTTTGTTAATGAAAGGGTGACATTATTACAGTGAATGATATCTAAGATAATTAACGCATCTGAATCGTGTCGTTTTAGTCGGTGGCTATACTATAATCAATATGGCACATTTATTTCTGTTTATCATATACTTAGTCTTAATATGATAGGTTTTCCATATGTATTATGCATGTACATACACAAACAATAATTTCCCATCCGGACTGATAACCCATATCAAGGGTCTCTTGTGCAACAAATTTATAACAGTGCATCTCGTGCAAGTTATTTCCGGTATTATCGGTATCACCTGTTAACGTTTCATTGTGGCGTTGGATATTTTTTTATTACGACGTCTAAATTTTACGGGAACTATTTTGTTGTCTCGACCCGAATTAGCACCTATACCTCAATGATACCCGGGCCGATATAGAAAAGGACATGTTTTAAACTTTATGTACTGTTTTCAATAATAAGCAGATTTTGAATGGAATATATTGAGACATATCATTTGTGTTTTCGTCATAATAAAAGAAAAAACTTAATTGTACAACAGTTGGATACGACAGTGAACAGTATGGTAATCAACATCTCTCTAGTATTTCATAATATGTACCTTTATATTTAAATCATACGGATGTGAGACCTATGGTTTCAATTTCAATTATATTCATTTTCTCTATCTACAAAATGTCACTTTTCTTTGATCTTGACATCGTATTCCGTTTAAAATTTATTTTTATATTGATCTATCAATCTCAAGCACTTAGTATTAATACATATAAAATAGCTCTAAGATTTAGCTAAATATTTGTTATCGAAGAAAAGGTTATAGAGTAGTGGGACAATTGTCAACATGTGTATTGATATACATTCAACCATCTCTCTTATTCAATCAGCATATATTTGAAAACTGTGTGCTAGTTATGCCAGTCATCTTGCTTTTATTATGTTGATGTCGTATGCCCTTTTTCATAGAATTGCATCAACTACATTTCATGCTTACTTATTTTGTTGAAGAAAAAAAAATCCAAAATTAATACTTTTTTCTTGTTCTCCTTTTTTATTTTTAGATTAAATCGATCAGTATACACCTACTCGTTAGATAATTAAAATATCATCATGTGAATACTACCATATTCGTACAATAAATATAACAATGAACTTTTCTCTATCACTACGAAATTTGTCAAAGATAAGAATACTTTCCACAACTATCGTATTTGAAATTCATTTATATATATTTGAAACTGATTGATTTTAACAATACACAAGTTTTGACGATTCAAGCTAGTCCCTTCACACACATGATTCAAATTTACGTAATACTTATGTACGTACATGGATTTACGTCTTATGAGTTTTTAGTATTTTGAAGTTGTGAGACGACACCGCAACGACAAACATGTTTTTAAGAAATCAAGAAATCGGATTTATAGTTTATAACATGTTGAAATGTTTCTTCGACTGAGCTATTATTGGCTCATTTTTTGCAGGATCATTTCAGTTCACTGAATTGTTTAAAAGTACATTGAAACATAATAGTTCTGAATGCCTCTCTTTACTGCTTATACGCTATATAAGCAATTTATACATAACCGGTATATTACTAATGATTGTGGTATATCATCAACCACAGCATGAGGAATATAAAGTTGTATAATTCAAAAACAGATTTTAATGAAAGAATCACTATTACATTTTATGATTGTATATTATCTTCGTGAACCCATGTACCGTTCATTTATTTGTAGATTTGTTTCCCTAGGTAACTACCTATAAACTTAATTTAACAAGTATTATGTCAGATGACACGTTAATAAACAAGAGAATCGTGGTGTAGTAATAAGCGCATTCGATTAACAACACAAAGGTTCCCGATTTAGTCCCCGTCTGGGGAGAAACAATTAGCGACTGTGAATATTTGGTTCTGCAATGACACCATTGCGAGTATGGTCTTGAGAAACAATGATAGATCGTCGAAGGGCACAATACATGCCTAGCTTGCTTAAGAGGGAGCAAAATATCTTGCATGTAAATACCCTAGTAGATTTCGAAAAAGAGCATGCTAATGCCGCTACGAGGCAGCGATCGCACCCATACAGTTGAAATAAGATAAAATAAGTTGTGATAACTAGTTTCATATTCCAAAATAAATAAGTATGTTTAAACTGATAAACACATACTCAGGTTAGTGATATCAAAGCCACTGTTCAATTAAGTAAATTTATTAAGTTAGAACCCTGGGATTCTGTAATTTAAAAAAAAAAAAATTCTCTGCTTTGCTATTTTCTTCATTTTTTTCATAAATCAAACATCACAAGGGTACCTATAATTGCTAATTTCTAAAAAGTTAGCATGACACATTTTTATATTGTTAAGTTGTTGCTGATTTCAATTAAATATAAATTATATACAACAATTATTGTCAACTTCTTTTTGATCAAATAATACTATGTATACAAGGACTGTATCAAAACTGCCAAACATAAAGAATAGTTTTGTTTGAAAATGCAAGCTTAAATAAAAACCTGATTGAATTGCATAAACGCATAATGGAACGAAGTCACATCTGAACAGGAAACTGATGGTATGCATGCACCGTTAAGTTATTACACCGTTAAGTTATTAACAATTAATCCATCAATCATGCAATCGTTAATATTAAATATCATACAAACTCCTTAACAGTATTGACTATCAAATAAATGACCTCTTACCAGATACTTGTATCTATTTCGAATAAAATGGAACAATAAATACCATAACGATACAATATAAAATTGATTTGTCTTGTTTTTGAATTACATCGAGTTTATTGCATCATGTGTGAATAACAGAATGTCTCTTTAATGTTTCCCTTTACATCTAAAAGGGAAGACGTGTAAAATGCAATGCAATTATCCACAAATGTCAGTTTATATTTGAAACCTGATACGTATTGCCAATAATGCATTCTGAAAGTGTATACAGTTAGGGCTTCTTCTTTTTTAAAGTACTAGGTGGCTTTATTCAGCGCTTTCTATATTTTCAGCCTGTTCTACCTAACAACAACTAACCATCATGCAGGTTTATGGATTTTGAAATTAAACTAACATACGCATTCAGTGTTATATAACGATAGGTAAAATGTAAAACAAGCGACAATTATGTTAGAAATAGAAGCAAATCGTCATTGCGATCCACTAGAATTGAAACTTACTAGCCCGTTATTAATAAAATAATACTTTTTTTTTTTTGCTGGTGATTAAGGATAAAACACAAAATGACGTCTGTAATCAATTTTTGACATTTTTAACTATATTCGGTCTGTATGTTTTGTTCACACATAGTTATCAATATAACAGAATTGTATTCGGCTGTCATACAAGTGAGAGGTTGAGCTAGCTGTGAAACAAGGTTTATTCAAACATTGTCTTAATAAGACAATGCATATAATCAGGAATATGACAGTTGTTATCCAATCGTTTGACGTGTTTTCGTTTTTAATTGCTTTTTCGGCGTGCTGCATTTTTGTGAGGTTACTTTTTACTACGTTTAATACACATTTAAACGATGTACTGATTTTCAAATGCACTGCATATTACAGGACTTGTAACCTTCGGCGTTACTGTGTGACGTTAACTTGACTGATTGGTGAATGATCGGTGACGGATGTTTGACTGATCGATGTTTGTTATTTACATAATATGCAGGATTAAGGGAACGATACACAATTTGTCTAATCTGTCTAAAGTGCAAATATTTCTTCTCATTTTTGACATAATGCAACATCAAATACAATCAGTCATTAAAAATGCTTTTTGATGAGCTTTTTTGTATGAAATGTGCATATTTGAAGGAGAAATATGCATAAACTTTTGTTTTTGTCAAATAAGAATGCAATGTTTATCCTAATTTGAATGGAAAATTATTAACCGCCATAGAATACTTGTACTTTTTATAGTTTTAAGATTTGTTATGTTTCATTACGGCAAAAGAATATCAGAAAAAATATGCTATAATGTTCTTCACATTGTTTAAATATTTATTATCTTTTGAAAGATAATGCAGCAATTTTACTTGTAATTTGTTATTCAAATAGCCCTGATTGTGATACGTTAATTTTTTAACGAATTTAAAGATCATATATCGAAAATAATACAACAACAATTTTAAGAACTCCTCATTTCTCAATTGTCCGATCTTTTTACGGAAAAATAACCAAACTCGCATTATAAACACCCGTTCTAGATCTGTCCCGGTTGGAGAATATATAACACAAATTAGAACGAAAATGACCGTTATGATAGGTTAATAGTCAAATATAGGTGTTATCTGTATATTTCCTTTTAAATTTATTAAACTTTGCTGAATATTTTAATAAAAAAGATGTTCTTGATTAGTTGTACTTGAACGTTTCGTACTTTAAATGTCGCCATTTTAATTTAATATTACAAAACTTCGATTCCGTAATTTTTATTATCATGTGGGTTTGTAGAGTTCAATCCGTCAGAAAGGTCGATCGGTCCTATCAGTCAATAACGTTTACAATAAGTCTGACGGATTGTTTACGTGAGTTTGACGCGAACATGACTGATTGAAAACCGCTGATTGATCGCTTAAATCGTCTAACTTGCATTCATACCACATCTTCGTATTATAAATGTAAAGAGAATGATATGTATGTTATTTATTTCAGATAAACCAATCCAAATATTTATCATGTGGAAATGGGTCAAACATAACATGTGATGACCAGTGGACAAATAATCACATCTCAGGCCAGGGGTCAATTGGATCAGATGTATTCACATATGTCACCCCTGTGATATTTGCTGTAGGAATAACCGGGAATACAATTTCCTTATTAGTGTTTCTAACTAAAAACATGAGGAAGTTATCTGCAAGTGTATATCTTGCAGCACTATCAACAGCTGATCTCATGGCATTGATATTCTATGTCCTCGTTGAGTGGATTAGAAAAGGGATACCAATCGGTTCCGGACAGGTAACAGCTCCTTTTTTGGAAAGTAATGGAGTATGTCAGATAATTCTGTTCATGTCGTATTCTTTCCGTTTCCTTTCAGCTTGGCTTGTTGCATGTTTCACATTAGAACGATATGTCGGAGTTTGTCACCCGTTGAAACGCAAAGACGTCTGTAACCTCCGTTCCTCAAAAAGAATAGTTGCCTTTGCAGTTATAACCTCATTTGTGATAGCTTCATTCCGACCATGGCTAAGTGAAGTGCGATATGTTGGTCCAAATGATGTCCCATCATGCACCAGACGATTGGAGCACACGTACCTGTCATTTGTCTATGACTGTATTTTTGGAGTGTGTATCACATTTCTGCCATTTCTAATTATAACAATACTAAATACATTGATCATTCGGAAGTTAATAATTCGGAACAAAAGACACCGACAAGTCAAAATTATAACAGAGGAAAGTATAATTCGATTAGAATTTACCGTTATTTTGATAACTATATCATTTTGTTTCATCGCTTTCAACACGCCATATGCCATTATATGGTTCAAACATTTTCTACAGATGAGTTCGATGAGAATGGAGGATAGTGTATTCGTACCAACAAATCAAAACTTGTTGAATTTTACAAAGACAATATTTTTTATGAATTATTGCATTAACTTTTTCCTGTACAGTATTACAGGTGCATACTTCCGGAAAGAACTCAAAATGTTATTTACATATAGAAGTAAAGTTTATCAAAGTTATCACAAATGCTCCCTCCCTAACTCTACAGCAACAACTCCGCAATCGTGGATTCCTTAAAGTTCACAGTTTAATAAAGGTGTACAATTAGCTGTTTCAATAATTAATAGCATATGGGGAATACTTATATTTAGTTATTTTATCATGTTGATACCCAAATAATATTAGATTCGTTAATGATCAATCAACTGATTGTAACAAACTTCATGTGAGTCACATTCAAAAGGATAACACACGATTTTTGTTAACTGAAAGACTACCAGACATTTAAAAGCATATCCTAGTCATAAGAGCAACAAAAGCAAAAGCTTTTGCAAAATACAGAGAAACGAACTATTTTATGACAACAGCCCCTTGACGTCGTACCGGACATGTTGAGAAAAGCAATGGTGGGTTTAACCTCCTTATTATATGAAAACATTACGAGACCGGAATATAGTGTAAATAAGTACTTAGAACACTCATAATTCAGAAATACTAAAATAGAAAAAAATAAAAAAAATAATAGTACATTACGACATGTAAACATAGAATATAAACAAACACCTAAACAAAAAGTAACACAGTACACAAACACAGATAAACAGAATAATGAAGTTTGCGTCACACGAATGTATCAACACCACAAAAAGTTGCTATGATGTTATTTAATGATTTTTTTAACAATTCGGATAATATCATCATAGGCTGATAGAAAAAGCTTGTTATGAGTTTATTCTTTTTATACTTGTGGTATTTTACATCGTGTTTTAGTTTTAAGTTTATATGATACATTTATTTGAACTTTGCCAATTTTATCGAGACTTTTGTACCCAAAATGTTCATCTACCATTGATAAGAGCGAGTTCCTCCTGGTGTTGGATGTGGTTTGCGTTGTTCACTCTATATTTTCAGCCTGTTGTATTCATGAACATTTCTGAGTTGAATATTTGATTCATTCTTTATATAACAACACGTTCTGTTGTTTGGGTACATATTTTTGGGTTTACCGTGCTTTTGTCTCTTTGGTATTTTCTATTCTGTCTTATTGAATAGCGCACATATCGGACTCGCATCCTATGCTTAAATGGTGTACAACATATACAAATTAAAAATATATACAGAAAAAGAAAGAAACGTATTGCTTTCAGAGGTCAGAGTCTTTGCCTCAGAATAACTCACATGAGAAGTTGTGTTAAATGTCATGAACATGCTGTCAATTAGAATAGAAATAGAATAGAATCCTGGCGGTAACTTGAGTTTGCACTTCATGTATCTGAATACACCTTTTACATAAATGAGAAATTAGCAAACGTAACAAATGCGTTGTTTGGAACCCGTTATATATTTTTTTTTTATTTTACTCAAACATTTGACTAATAATTGAGCCTCAGAAGGTAATGCAATCTTTCTCTTTTTGTTAACTTCGAGTATTTTTCTTTGTTGGCGTTGTTGGAATGAATAAAGGAAAAGAATTTCTTTCATAGGTCCTAGTTTCATCATCATCCATAAAATGATGATATATTATAGATTCTTCGCACACGTTACGAACAGTTCCTTTGTCAAACACAACAAATCAACAAATATGATATTGAACATTTAGTTTAGTAGTTATTTGTATTTTTATTTTCTGTTATTATGTTGCTTTATAACTTTTGTTCAACGTAAACTGCATGTTAGCAAATAGTTTATTATATAGTATGCAATTACATGTGTGTACATTATTTAGATACTTGTTTAACATTTTTTGTTGTGAGATTAAATGTTTCAAATTAGCTAGTTGAATTTGAGTTTGTGATAAATATTGGATAATTGCATGTGAACATGGTCTGCTCGACTGATCTTAAGAAAACTGAATCATTTAGTTTCATGTGGTGCATGTGTAATGCTTCAGCAGTTTGTTTTAAGGCACATCAGTTTACATTTGAAGTTTGCAAATGTTATAATCTCTATTATGTGTTTGCTGCCAATACCAAGTTCCAGCTTGTCAGTCAACAAAATAAGTTGCTGGTATTATATCTGAAAATATGAATCAAGCTGTTCAGTTGCAGTGGAATTGTGCAATTTAAATAAGCTGAAACGATGACCCTATGTCATACGACTGTAGGTTACGCAATAAGTTTAACTCAGGGCTTCTTTTCAAACTAGTGTGAATATTCAAAATATATTGACAATATAAGTAAACTACAGGTTGCCTGTATTAAGATATACAAAGATGTGATTTGTTTGCCAATAAGACAACTTTTAATCCAAGTCAAAATTTGTAAAAGTAAACCAATAGAGGTTAAAATACTGTTTCAATACGAAGCCTCAGATCACACCAAACAACAAGCTGGAAAGGGTATACAAATGACTAGTGTAAAACAATTCAAACGAAAAAAATTATTGTATATTTAAATAAAAACGAAAAACGACAAACACTTATGAACAACATCAACACTCGACAACCACTGACATCATGTACCGGGCTAAGAACAGATGCTCTTGTGTATTGGCGATTTTCTCCTCATGAAGAAATTACATACAAAAAAATATAACACTCACATATAGTTCGAAAATAAACAGACATGTGTTGTTGTATCATAATAGTGCTATTCCAAATATACTGAACGACTTTAGAAACGCAACACTCATTTTGTTGATTTTTTTTTAACAAATCTTTTTTGATTCTCTTACAAATTCTATTTATGCTTATCATGCTTCTTTCTCCTTACAAAAATCAAAATTTGACTTACCTGTTGTTATTGAACATACCGAATTTTTGAAGTCGCACAAATTTCTTATGGCGAAATTTTGGTCCGATGAAAGATTGTTTCAGTTTTTTTGCTCTTTGAAACAGTTCTTTCAATCCTTGCCTAACTTAATTTTTTTTAAATGTTGCATCTCAATTTTGCCAAGACTGAGAAATAAAATGAAAAACAAAAAACTGAGTTAGCCCTTAAGAAGACTGCAAACATGAAAGCATAAATGTGCTGCAACCATACCGTATGACTTCAGAAACTCGTCTGCCTGTCCTTCCAACAACGATACAAGTAGACAAGATTTGTTGCTGGCCATCAATGAACAGATCAACGTGTAGTGACAATGAAACATCAAAATAATTTGATTACGTAACGTCATTTTCCAGACATGTTTACGGCCGCAACGTCACATGCTATCTAAATTGCCGAGTGCCATTGAGTAAAGATGCATGCCATAACTGTTTCCCATGAACTGCATTGCCAAAGAATTGACTGAAGGAAAACCTGTAAAGCCCTCAAGTTCCACCCGCGATGGTGTAAAACAGAACCCAACAAATATCAGACAAAATGTGTTAACCTTTATGACAATCATTTTGGCGTTTGCAACAGGCAGTCATCGCTTTTGACGTTGACACATTCATTCAAAAATAACACAAACATAATATAGTTTTGCGTTTCTAAAGTCAGTCAGTATATAAATTATTCTAAATAATAGGGATGTCCTGGTAACTTACAAAAACACCTTGCCGTTGTTAGCACATTTTTTTTAATCTTCGGGTCCTCGATGTTGTTAGGCTTAGTACTTGTTTCGTTTTTAAACTCTTGTATTTGGGCGTCACTTGTATGTCTTGTGTGGACAAAATGTACTTCTGGCGTATTAAAATTTTGAACTTGTTGCCTTTTTTTGGCTGTTGTTCGTGTGATTCTTTGTCAATTGTGTTCTTCAATTTATTTATATTGTAGTCCTGTGGTGTTGTGTTGTCATTTTGATGTTATATTTCACATGGCCATTACAGTGCGAGGTTTGACATGCCTCAAAATAAGGTTCAACCTACCATTTTTTCTTTAAAAATGTCCTGTACCAAGTCAGAAATATGGCCATTGTTATATTATAGTTCTTTTCTGAGTGTGTTACATTTTAACGTTGCGTCGTTTGTTTTCTCTTATTTTTGAGTGTAAATTAACATTGCAATAAGACGTGTCACGGTACTTGTCTATCCCAAATTCATGTATTTGGTTTTGATGTTATATTTGTTATTCTCGTGGGATTTTGTCTGATGCTCGGTCCATTTGTACAGAAATTAATGTAATGTTTACACACACTTTTTTTTACCATGTTTACCCGAAGTGTTTTACGCAATTTTACAAAAGAATGAGATGAAAGTCATAAGTTTCATTGGATTTGCTGAATGATATCTGTACACAGTTTCAGAAAAAAAGGTTTTACTTCAAGCGATTGAATTTCTTCTTTTAGCCAAATTTTGGGGTAAATATTTGACATCGTTTACCCCCTTTTTGCAATATGGTCCGAGACCACCATTGTCGTCCCCTGATTTTCGTTGTTCACAAATATAGTCCCTAGTGTTGACAGTGGGTTACTTGCCATTAATTTGTATACCCCTTCCAAATTTATTTCTCCATGTTCAATGCCTCAAAATGCAAGTAGGGGGATGAAATTACACTGTAAAAAAATTTGGGTCCAGAATTTTAAAGGAAAGTAGTGATTTGGTCCAGCTGAAAAAGGTTGAAAATGAGCACTTCGGAAGCTGTCAAAAGATTTCAAGACGCCCTAAACATAAAATTGTCCATATTTTGAGTTCGAGGCGATGAAGTTTTCTATAAATTTGATATGATTTGTCCCAAAAGTAGTACAACACACTGTAAAAGTTTCTTTGAGAAAGCGCAGGTGGGATTTTTTTTATTTTCATTTATGTTCTAAAAGAAATGCACTACGAATTAATTGTGTTCTCGGACCATATTTTATAACAAATAAATGCAGATTGATGCCATGAATACACCCTAAAGAAATTATATTTTACCATTTTATATATTGGATATAGAATCTATTGAAGATTCTGATGACATAAATATGCCCATATATGACACAGACATTAAGCTTGATATTGTAAGAAAGCAATGAAAAGGGGATGGTAAAATTTATAAGGACAAATTCTAATATTTTTTCGTAAATGTTTATTGCTGCTACCAAAGAGCTCAATCACGTCAAATGATGAAAAACAACTGTCTTAATCTTATTTCTTATGTAAAAATGATTGATTGAGCCTGGTTTTATAGCAAGCCGAACCTAAGACTTGTTTTACAGTGTTATTAAATATCATTGAACTGAAAACGGTATGGGAACAAAACAAACAGACATGATTGGTGAATATGTCAGAATCAGAGGTACAGCATTCAACCCTTTTTTCATTCAATTTAGAGATTAGTATTTTGAATTACACTTTTTATCACAGTTTTAATCATAGACTGTGACATCTAAAATCTGTGAAATGCCAGTTCAACAACTGTTTCATATGCTGTAACTGTTCTTTGTCTTTTGGTCCTTTTTTTCGTTTGTCCCGAGAAATCTTAAGGAGATTAATCGGGGGAAAAACACTTGCAACTGAAAATTACAAATGTCAAGAAAAAACTTAACATAGTCATGGTAAAACATCAACATGATTAATTTATTTTGTATCAATTGTTTTGCAAGTTTTCCATTCTATGTCTTAGTGTGATTTCTTATTTTTTGATGATAAATTGTTGTCATTTCAAAAAGTACTTTTATGCATACTTCAGGATTTTAAGTTGACTGCACGCATTTCATAAGAAGTTTACAAAATATAAAAGGAGACGAAAACAGACGATATCAAAAATTGGTTTATAAATATACAATATGAAATAATTGGACCCATGTAGACTCTACCACTGCATTCAGTGTGATTATATATAACCCCTATCGAGACTGATCCAATATCAAATTCTAAACTTTAAGCTTGAATACTTAATACGGCCTGCGAACTTCCCAGTTCAATTTACCTTAAGGTGCAAAATAATGTTACTAAAATTTCCGTTTAAGGACAACTAGATTCCTGATTCCTCCAACTATAACTGAAGGAATAAATGCTATGTGATAGCTTTATGACCGATAAGTGAAGACACAAAACAACTGTGTTGTTTAAGTTTTAACATATAAGCAAAAAGTAAAATACCAAAAATACAAAGATCAAGGGGAAAAAAGAAACGGAAAGGCCCTTTAAAATGACAAAATTAAAAGTTCTAACACAACAAACCTATAAAAAAAGAACTGTACCAAACCTGGATTGGTAGGGCTATAAATAATGTAGAGAATGATACATCAAACTAAATTTTATAGATAGTTCAACCTGTCACGTGTATAAAAAAATACCTATACATGAAAATTGTTTATAACAACTGCAAAATTGTTTAATGGACCACATAATCTAGCTAAAAATCTCGTATATCATTTATTCAAACTGTTATCACAAAAGAAACTTGCATAACTATTCCAAAGTATTCATGAACGGTACTTCACAGTGAACTATATCCGACGACGAACTTGTTTTCTGAGAAACAAATAAAGGAGCAGAAAACGGGCAGACGGAAGTCTAAATATAAAACAGAAGACTGATCTACCCATGGACACAGACGACTGCTTACGGAGGTTGCTGACAAAGCTTTAAACAGTTTTGTAGTAGTATGTTAGACCATTAAATATGTCTGTCACATACAAATGGTGACATATGAACCTTCCGGTAATTTTATGTACGAAAAAACGTATACAGATGAGATTCGCATAACAACCATGAGTCCATCAATGCCACATTGCATACTTCAAGAAACACCAAACCTGAGACCTTTCGCTGTGGATATTGAATATACTAATTTTAAAATATATATCACAACAACGGAACACCTCTAGCACATTGACCAAGGACATTGTTGTTATGTCAACCAAAATGTTGTCCGTAATGAAATGATTCTAATGACCTTAACAATACTTGAGAGACCTTGCAGATGTTGTGTCATTCTAAAAAGTTATATCAATTCAAAAATTCGCTTTACACCAATATTCAACAAAATAAGTTATACATAATCTTCAAATAGCACAGCAATAGCTGCCGGTCATTACAATAGTAATATAAACAACACATTTAATGTTTGAGACATCATTGTTCGAATCATTGAGAAATTATAATGTACAACATAATATTTTCAGACATGATTTTGATTTTTTAAATGAAGAAAGAACCACCAAACGCAAACATATTAAACCGTGACAAAAATCATTACTGACAGGTGCGCCTTAACAATGATAAGTCTTAAACATTAAATATGCTCAAATTCATTTTAAATTGCACAATATTTGTTAACGAATCCATTTTTTCCGGTATGCTATTTGACATATTGATATAATAGCTTCTGTTTTACCAAAATACTGATATGATAGCTTCTTTTTCTTAAAATCAATACCGTCTATGGGCGATACGGATAAAATATACCAAGCTAAGTTCAACAGGACTTTAATTAAGAACTGTAATATACATGTACCTTATTTTAAGGATTAACATTGCAGAACTTATAATAGAAATAGGAAGATGTGGTGTGAGTGCCAATGAGACAACTCTCCATCCAAGTAACAATTTGAAAATTCAACACGGAGCCTTGGCTCACACCGAACAACAAGCTACAAATGGCCCAAAAATTACTAGTGTAAAACCATTAAAACGGGATAACCAACGGTCTAATCTATATAAACAAAATGAGAAACGAGAAAAACATATATATTACAAAAACAAACGACAACTATGTACATCAGATTCCTGACTTAGGACAGGTGCAAACATTTGCAGCGGGATTAAACGTTTCAGTGGATCCAAACCTTCTCCCTTTTTCTGAAACAATAGCATAATATCACAACATAGAAAAACACACGATAAAATATCAATTGGCAGACTTAACTCAATCAAAAAACGTATGATTACACAATGAACGAATAAATTTGATCTGCAATATCTGAATATAAGTTTTGATTTACATTGAATATTAATATTATATTTTTGAATCGGAAAGGCAAGCCAAAATATGTAGCAGAAGTAGTCAAAAACGCTACATTTAAGCCTCATCAAGTTCAAGACGTAAAGGTAAAAGTATTTGCTTCCGTAGTAGTCAAGAAAAGATTGATGAAAATTATTCGTGTAAAGTAAAACAACATACAATAGGTGCATGTACGGTAAATGCAACCATTGTTCACAAACTTCAACTTGATATATCAAACACTAAACGAATGATACAGTGTTGTCCTTCCATGAAAACAACTAGAAATTAGACAAAATTGTCTACTCATGTCTGTGAAGTCCTTGCGGATATCCACTCAGTAAAACCGGCTATTTGGTTTTGTATGATTTTCAAAGGTAGCATTTCTCCTCTTTGTTTTATTTTTGTCATATAGGTCAGGTATCAATTCGCTGGAAATTGTGCACATCAGATTCTTACATTTGACAAATATTTTAAAAGTATCCTGCAAGTCAAAGTTTTGATAATGCAACATCAAACTGTAGCGCTAATTCTAATTCTATTTCATTATAAACAAACAAGAAGATTGGAATAAGACATACCTCACTTAAACTTTACGTCAACATCACTTAAATATCTTATTATAAGTAGGCCTGTGGTGTTCATAGATTATTTGTATTACACGGTGTGTAGGGCAAAGAAGAAACTAGTTTAAGAACATTATATAAAAACCTATTGTTAAGCTAGGTTACATAATTGTATTTGTATTACCAGGAAGATCAAATTATATAAGACCTTACAGATGTATACAAATTATGGAAGAACAAAGCAGGCATCAAAGAAATAAAATAAAAAAAAGGTATTTTATGCTCGAATAGATATCAATGCACTTTAGTTGATATTAAACGTGTAAATGTATGACTTGTAACATTAATAAGTGACTGATTGAAAAATGGTGCATTGTAAACATGTTAAAAATAGAGGTACAACAGTTAACAATCATTTAAAACCTGAATCACTCCAAATAGAAGCACATATGTAAAACAAAAGACAACCTAAGCAACGTAAAATGAATGCTGCAAGAATATACTAAACAGAATTAACATTTAAGAATATAAAGTAACGAGTTTATTGACGGTCGACAATAGACAATAGAACAATACTCTTATCATTCAAGAAAGATTTTGGGACTTGTTATTTTAGTAAGTGTTCATGTATTTGGTTTTGATGTTATATTTGTTATTCTCTTGGGATTTATCTGATGCTTGGTCCGGTTCTGTGTGTGTTACATTTCAGTGTTGTGTTGTTGTTCTCCCTCGGCTTTAGTTTGTTACCCCGATTTTGTTTTTTGTCCCTTGATTTGTGAGTTTTGAACAGCGGTATACTACGGTTGCCTTTATTTGTCACTTAAATCTAATGGGTTACAATGGGATTAATATTTAGATACACATTATTGTATGACTTGACGTTATATTGTCAAAAACGATTTAATTTCTATAATAATTTTGAACGATTGTTTTTTGATTTGCAACACCCTAGCTCTAGATAGATACAATGCAATATTGATCCGTTATCGCAAATGAATGAATGATCTTTTCACATTATAATACAGGTTAATAGAAACAACTGTTTAAATGAATTGAATATAAACAGCTTATAGATGGAAATTAGTATCCTTAAAATTGCATGCAGATAGAAGAATTATATCCTGTACATGGACAACTGATCAATCCGATTGCACCCTCACGGCCGGGGTACGAACTCACAACATTAGTGCTGACTGGCTAGCAATTACAGTTGTAAATACTTAGACCACTCGCCCACCAAGCCACCCCCCCCCTTTCCAAGATTAGGCGACACGAATTATGAAAGTGAATGGCCTTGTTAAAACAAGTTCAAAGTATTAAGTGTCACTGCCCACATGTTATTCCACTGGTCAAGTTACATGGATAGAAAATAAACGAGGATATATGACCAATATTTTAAAGGAATCTGTGTTATTCAGTCGCGTATTGTTAACTAATATATACAGCATGTTGTACTGTAATACCAATCTATTTCACTTAACCCAAGGACCGGCAATTTGGTTGTGTACTGACCAACCGGACCTGTTGACTAAAATTGCCCCTAACGTCATTTACAAGGATAATCTACACCTGATACTTAACCATGTTAACTGTTAAATTGTTATGGACGAAGGTCAACACATTTTGTATACTACTCACAAGAATAGTCAACAAAGGATTGACACAAGGTGAATACAAACACGTTGTTATTTTGTAATTTTATATATGTTACATCTTAAATGATAGTTGTTTTGTCTTGATTGAAAAATACCAACAAACGATCCATATCAACGACATCGTGATACAATTTGATTGATTAATAGTTTATACGTTTCAGAGTTATAACAATTCATTCGATAACAAACTTGATTTTCTAGAGTTTTATAATTTTTTACAAACAATTTATTACACTTTGAACATTACTTATCATCCCGGGGTTGACACCTGCTTCTTAATTTCACCGCGAGCGATGCTGTGACATATAAGAGGCTCAATATTAAACACTTAATGACCCTCAGACATCCGATGTACTCTATCTCATCGATGACTTCCGACACTCCTCACAGTTGTATTTGTGAAGATAAAAGCATTAGACAATTGTAATGATAACACATTTTAAGTCAATCAGTTTGTCAATACAAATTGAGATAGTTTTAAATGTCAAGATATTGTCATTAAATTAAGCCATTAAGTATTTCATAAACATAGTTACAAGAAAGGAACTAATTCACATGCATTGATTTATTTATATATAGAAATATTTAAAAAGAAAAAAAAATGAAAAAAAAGATATATCCATTTGCCAACTTTTGGTAAATTGTCCTTTATAGAGTTAATGAAGGATACGTAGTTTATTTACAGTGACTAAATGGCATTTAAAAAAAAATATCAATTGTATAAAACACGAGGAGGTTGATTTTTTTTTTTAAAGAATTAAAGTTTTGTTCTCAGTAAGTTTACAATTATGATCATACGTGTATTAAATATAACTCAAGTCAACACAAATGAATGTGTAATGTTATATATGTTTCTGGTATTTATCTTCACCCTAGATAATTCATATGGCGTCTGATGGATGTCGTGAACGTCTACCCTTTGGTTACGTCGTTTACACAATGGTTGTCGTTTTATCAGTATTGTGCGTCACTTCTGTTTATATGAGTGCATGTCTCACGTTGCATGCATACATGATGCTTGTAATATATATAAGTTAATTGCATTTGAAAAGGATAATGGGTGCTAATGATACAACTGTTAATTCAAGTTACAAATTGGAAAAGTGAACCGGTTTGAACAACGAAGCCTCGGCTAACATCGAACCATTAAAACGGTAAATACAATGGTCTTATCATAATGAGAGAAGAGAAACACTTATTAGTCACATCAATAAAAGACAACCACTGAACATAAGTTTCTGACTTCGTACAGGTGTTTTTTGTTAGTGTCGAACAAAATGACTAAACAAACGTTGTTGTGAAAAGACAGTGCTTTTCCGAAGAAGTTATATTTTTTCACAACGCCATTATTTTAACTTTTAATTGTTATGACGTCTAAACATAGCCATTCTCGTGTAAACACAATATTTTCCTTATCTGAAACTATTACAATCAAAAAAGTACCTTACAAAGTGTTCATAAATTATATTTCCTCTTGAGCTGTATAGTCTTGAAGCAAAGGTTTGGTGACCTTATAGTATGCAGGAACTATTATGTCTACCCCTTTAGATATTCGGTATTCAACCGACCCGAGATAAATCCCATTTATAAACCGACGTATATGCACCTTAAACTATATTCAATTCTTTGTTTAGGTAAGTAGGATCAGTAACCATTACGATATATAAAGTACGTTCTAATGAACAAAATAGTTAGACATGGGGTTTGACGTTGCAAAACAAAGTAGATTTCTTGCAAACTTTTATAGGCGACTGCTATTTCCGTGTCTCGATATTCCTTTATGCATTGAGAATTCACACAGATAGCTTGCAGACATTACGTCGTCTTGCTATTTAAAAAAAAATGTGTGCATCATAATCTTGCGGAAATTAGAAACAATATACTATTACATGTCCTAAGTAAGAAGCCTTTAATGTAGCTGTTGTTATTTGTTGCTGTGTCAATTATTTGTTTTTTGTTTTATTGCTTTGTTTATAAATCAGACAAGTATATTTCATATACAAATTTTACATTTTTTTATTTTGGACCCATTTGCTGACGGTTTGCTCATTTGTGGCCCCAAGTGATTTATATTTTGGTAACTTCTATGTGTGATTTAATAACCCATGGAGTGTTGTCCACTTGTCAATTATACCAAATATATTTATATTTTTTTAAATAAACTTTACTTCATCACGTTTATCAGTTCTGATTTATACAATGTTAAAATGTAATACCATTATATAATTTGCCAGATTTTGTATCTGACAAACCTTTCAATACATTGTACTTTAATAGAAAAATCCGTAGTGAAAACATTGCAAAGAATGCTAATATTGCCTGAGAATATAGTATAATAATGACTAAAGTAGTTGACATTTAGAAGACTAGACAAATATGTAATTAATGATGTCTACGGAAACACAATTGTTTCGGGTTACTGCTGTAAAAATACTGCACTCAGTCAATCCATATTATAAACAATTTTCAAAAGGATCAGTATAAAAGCTGTGATCAGGACTATTAAAAAATCAAAAGAACTTGTATTAATGAAACTCAGCAATTTATAGTTATCAAACTAATTAGGATACAAATAAAGATACTATCAAACATTTCCAAAAACAATCGATGTCACGAAAATACTGAACTCCCAGAAAAATTTTAAACGGAAAATCCCAACTAAAATGGTACAATCACAAGTTCAAAAACATACAATGATTGGATAACAACTGTCATATTCCTGACTTTGAACAGATATATTTTTTTCATTTAGTAAATGGTGGATTGAATCTGGCTTTATAGCAAGCATAACTTCTTACTTGTATTACAGTTGCATTACATTTCCATTTAATTGAAAGCGATGTGTGAACAAACGTACATACATGATTGGTATATATGCCAAAATTAGGGGTACAGCAGTAAACAGTACGCATTACAGAGTTGTCTCATTACAAATCGCATACTATCGTTAACCAAGTGACAAAATAAAGTAATTATGATAAGAACAGGTAATATATGATCTGTTGACTTGCAAACACGCACACCTAAACGACTGATTAAATTATACAAGAATATTTGAAGATGTCAAACATTTTTTAGTACACTAATATACCAATATATGCCTCAATACAGTCAAAAAAAATAAATATGTACAAGCATTTCAAAACATGAAAACCTAGTACATACATATATTGAAACTTGTAATGTTGTCGATTGTAGTTGTTTATCAGAATTATTTCAACTCAAACGGAGACAGTCACACTGCATTGGGAACAGTAGCTAGAGAGACACATGCTTGGTTAAGCAGTACACTTGATATATTCTTTTTTTCTCAGGAACTGTCTTTTGATATAGTATGAGTGCTTTTATTTAGAAATTTGCTTACTTTTGCAATGTAACATATTGTCCATATAAAGTCACATATATGACGGGTGTTACACGTGTAGACAAAACTGATCAACCTCTTTTGTTTTCTTCTTCTATTACTATATACTGTCTGTGTGGTTGGCCACCCAATGTTGTCAATATAACAAAATTATGAACAACTAATATACAATCTAACTAAGCTATGAAACCAGTTTTAAACTTATGTTTTGTCGAAAAACTGTCTGTGTCAAGTCAAGAATATGGCAAGTACTTTTTATACATTCTGTTGGTCATTAACGTTTGCATTTGACAATGTGTCTGGAACTTCCATTTTGTATATAAACCGTGGGGATCAGTAGTTTGAGTTATACCTTTTTATTCCAAGTTTGTAAGTAAATATTATGTATGACTGCTACAATATTAAGAGCCTGTCCATGAGAAAACCATGCAAAATAGTCCGGAATCAATATTTGCCAATCTTTATGAAATATTGTTTATAGGTAAACCTTACCATAACTACTGTAAATAAATATAATGTTTTGATCTGATTTATATATCTTGGTCGTAGGGGGCGCCACCTGTAATTTGGAAATTTTCGTATGAAAACCAATAGAAAATACACAAAATCCGCATATTTTGAACCAATATTTAATATATTTATAAACAAATCATCAACAAAAGTGGCATCAATTGTAAAACATAATACAAAGACCTTTTCATAGCCATATCTGCCATTTAAAAAAATTGAAGTTACCCAAAGGCAGATAACTCTGTAAATTTTGCAATTTTCCAAATTTCCTATTTTCTAAAAAATGCCAAAGTTCATAGGGTTGTATATACTAAGATAACACTTTTATTTCTTTCTTTTTGCTTTTTTTACAATAATTCAAGTCTTACTTGCTACCATATAACAGGTTTTGCTTTGCATTTGAATGTTAAAAAAAATATTTCCAATCTACTATCCCCCCTTTTTTTTAAACCTGAAAAATTGATAAAATCTAGATTCAATAAAGCAAACCGTGACTTATTAAAAATGGACACTGGAAGTGGGGTTTTACTCAGATTATACAAGAGATTAAATTAAATAAAATAATTCTTTTAAAATATCTTGGTGGGTATGGACAATTAAAAATCATGGTGTTATTGGTTGGCAACAAATTTGAGCAAAGGCAAAATAAATAAATGACACACTTTTTGCAAAATAATAATTCTACCAGATATTAAAATTGGGTCTACATGAAAATTAATAAAAAGCAGACTACAAAGAAATAATAAACACACAGTTTTTAGAAAATGAAGTTTGGTTGCTTAAAGATGGTAGGGGAAGGGTGGCTAAACACCATTTTATGCCTGTTAAAAATAAATTATTTTCTGTGAAAGTACTTTATCAAATATTGCTGAATTTTAAATAGAACATAAAAAGGTTGATATGATAAGATTCTAATACAAACCTATTGTGATAATGTATTTACAGATTTTAGAACAGTTCTATCAAAAAGGGAGACTTATCATATGGAGGTCAAATAGAACAAATAACAAGTTTCAGAAATAAAGTAACCCCTTTGTTTCAACATATTTTGAAAAAAAATCATGAATAGTTAGTTTTTCCTTGCTTAAATTTATAGCTAACTTGTTTTTACTAAAGCAGAAAAAGCTGTTTTCTATACAAAAAATAAATATATAACATTAATTAACAACCACATGTCTATCTGATATCACTCGCCCCTCTTCTACAGAAAGTATGATTTTTTTAACATGAAAAACATAAGTGACCCCAAAATTTTCTTACGAGTTTTTGTTTTTCCCTTAATGTAGCATTGGCCCATTAACAGGTTAAATATTATACTCCCCAGTGCCTTTATGTTAGACTGTTTTCAGTTTACAATGCTAAGGTCTTGGATCCATAACCAACAGCCTGATGGTAAGTGGGGCAAGAAATAAATTTAATGAAATGCATTACTCTTGGCATGCTCAATCTGTAACGGTAGACCTTTGGTGGATTTATTAATTGTCCTGGAAATGTTAGTGTTGCATTTCTTCGAGCAGCATCAATTTTAAAAAACACTCTGTCCTGGTACCAGTTCCATTAATCTTTCCTTTGTATGCTTATTTGCAAATAGGGATAAAATTTGCATCTGACTTAATCTGTTGTTCTGCTGTTGAGAGGATGCAATCAATGCCTCAGTCATTGTGTCAGGTTTGTCTTCTTTTAATGATATCCACTTCTTGCACACATCCTTCAAAAGATTATTTTCTTGACCTGGTGCAACATACTGTGCAATCAGCTGGATAGCTTCTGTAATAATTTTGGTATACTATGAGGATGAACTTTTTGAGAGGCTAGTCCATGGCAACTGTAGCTGTGAATTTGGTGCTGGAAAATTTCTGGAAAGCATTTTTATTCAGTTCAGCATTGAAAATATCTCTTGGGGCCATGTTTTCTTCTTCCTAATCAGAGGTTGTGGTCTGGGAAAATGTCTGAGTGGAAAGTCACATTCTGAATCTGAAAAAAAAAAAATTAACATGTTTTTTTAGAATTTGAAAAATTAAAAATCTAAATACACAGTAAGATTCGGCATATCAAAGAACCCCCATAATTTAATTTTTGATGAATTCAAACAAAATAATGTTGGAACCTTTTGACCTCAATGAGGACCAATTTGATAAAGGGCCAAAACTCTAAATACATGGTTCGATTCAGTATATCAAAGCATTCAAGAATAAAACCCCATTGAAAATGGCCAATCAATAAGCAATTTATATTAAGCATTATAAAAGTATTGTTTTTCATCTTTTTGGCCCCTTTTTAGCCGCTATTTCCTTAACAGTTTGGACAATAATACCAAGAAAATCAATCCCAACCTTCCTTTTTTTGCTATGGTACTTAGTGGTATAATTTCTTAAAATCCATTCACTTACACAAAAGTTGTTGTCTGGATAACTAAACATTATTATTTGGACCCCTTTTTATCCCCTTAATTCCTAAAACTGTTAGAACTATATATGTAACCCCCAAAATCAATACCCACCATCCTTTTTTGGTTTCAAACTTTGTGTTTAGATTTTATAGAGATCCATTCACTAAAACTAAGGTTATTGTCCAGAAACTAAGTGTCTGCAAGCTTGATACCATTATACGAATTAAAATTTTGTTAACTGTCTATGTGCATTCAGGTATCGCATATCAAACTTATTCGTTATAGTGTGTTAATTTACTTTTTTTGATTGAGGTAAGCCTTCCAATTGATATTTAATCGTGGGGTTTTCTTTGTTGTGATGTTATGCTATTGTTTCAGAAAAAGGGAGAAGGTTTGGTATCATTAAAAAGTTTAATCTCGCTGCAAATGTTTGCACCTATCCTACTGTCCTAAGCCAAGAATCTGTCGTACAGTAGTTGTCGTTTGTTTATGTAATTGATAAGTGTTTCTCGTTTCTCGTTTTTTTATATAGATTAGACCATTGGTTTTCCAGTTTGAATGGTTTTACACTGGTAATTTTGGGACCCATTATAGCTTTTTGTTCAGTGTGAAGGATTCTTGCCTCAAAATGAGAGAATCAATGTTACCCCCATTGCACATTGTCCCAGGTCAATAACTAAAAAATATTGTTTTTCTTTTAATATTTTATAAATTGATATCTTAGCAAAATGAATATTGTTTTTCTTTTAATATTTTATAAATTGCTATCTTAGCAAAATGAATATTGTTTTTCTTTTAATATTTTATAAATTGATATCTTAGCAAATGAATATTGCTTTTCTTTTAATATTTTATAAATTGATATCTTAGCAAAATAGAGGCTTAGGAGCAAAACCAATGCTTATTTCCAAAATAGCAAAATTTGCACTTTAAAAAATCCACTTGTCTAAGATATTGCTGATATTAATTTGTACCTAAATCACTCCAAAAAAACTTAAGTTAGCATGGTTATTATTCATTATTTGTTGAAATTTCACTAATTATCTGTTTATATCTTAGTTTTTTTTGTTGACATGATTGGTTCATGACAGGGCTTCCAAAATTTCCTGACGACAGCCGGACATTTTACAAAGAAATATTTTTGATGGTCAATGATCAGCTGGATTCTTAAATGTAACTTGAAGGATGCATAAGCTATATGTGTCTAAGTAATTAGAAGTGTTATATGCAATAAATTATTTATAACTGTTTTGTTGTCTTTATTCTTAAAATGAATAAAATATTTTCCTCGTGTTTGTGTCATTTTTCTGTGTATCGGGAACCAGCATTGCATACGTCAGCTTCAGTACCTGACTTTTCTCATGTTTTTGTTTTTGTTTAAATAATCTATCTTCTCTCTGTGGGTACTTTAGTTACACTTGTTAATTAAGGCCATATTATTTAAAACTGTTGATGACAACTGACTTTATTATTGTAGTACAGCTTGATACACGTGATACTTTTCTTTTTTGTGTATTGATTACCTGACCACGTGACCTTTACAACTTGTGGTATTTATAGATAACATTGAAGAGGCCCAATGAAGGATCTTGTTTAAGAGCTTGAACGTGGTCATTGCTATTAGCATGTTCTACAACGGCTGACTTTCGAAAATTTGTCGAACCAGGCTTTACAAAGTTATTTTTCAGTTTATGTTTTTGACAAATGTCACAAAACATAGCATTTAGCAAACGGTCAAATCTTAACTATAAAAACAGTTGTAACCATTTTTGACTAAAGCTTCTAGCATTTTTAGCAGATTTCGAATTTTGATCGGAATGGTCACATTTACGTTTGCCCATGACTGGCAGATTTATAAAGTTCAATTTCAGACAAAGTCTTTATAAGAGTCAGAGATTGTCATGATTGGATATTATTATTTATGATTTCAATTGTAAAAACATTTTTTTAAATATGAAAACAAGAATAAAGACCGCCCTCTTATTCATTGGACAAGTCAGCTTGGTATACACAAGCGAAGCTTTTCTTGGTGTTTTTAATATATATTTCAATTAATTTTCCCCTTTGTAGTACCCCAGTATTTAACACGATGTACAGTGTCAAATAAAATTTATACATCTGATATCATACTTATTCATTTAAAAATATACTTATTTAAATTATCACTTTTAAATATCAGGAAACTTTGTTAAACTGAATGCTAATTTAAAATAATATCTATAAAGCGTCATTAAATATGATGCTGTTCAGTACACGCTTACATATTTGACCTCGTTACCTGATCACCTTTGTGTACCTTGTTATGCATCATTAGTTCTATTGATAAAGAGACAACATAAGGACACCTCGTCAAAGGTAACAAACCTGTAATCAGTGAATGATTTATGGCTTCAATATAACTTATTGTTTGACAGCTTGTTGTTATTTAAATAAAAGAAAACATGTTTTTTCTACTTTTTATTGATGTACACAAGCTAAAGACCAAGCCGTACATTTATGTTCCCAGAGAATTAGACTAACTGAGACACTTCAAAGAATCTTAAATATGCTGCATCTGTTGTAATAAACCCAATTATGACCGAAATATCTTTCTGAAATAGTATGCCCAAGCGGACATGTCCAAAACCCAAACGGACATTTTTAATGATCGAAAGTTGTTCAAAATTGAAATGACCGTTTTATGAAAAATGTCTTGAAAAAAATAATTCTATTAATAAAATTGAGAATGGAAATGGGGAATGTGTCAAAGAGACAACAACCCGACCAAAATAAAAAAACACAACAGCAGAAGGTCACCAACAGGTCTTCAATGTAGCGAGAAATTCCCGCACCCGGAGGCGTCCTTCAGCTGGCCCCTAAACAAATATATACTAGTTCAGTGATAATGAACGCCATACTAATTTCCAAATTGTACACAAGAAACTAAAATTTAAATAATACAAGACTAACAAAGGCCAGAGGCTCCTGACTTGGGACAGGCGCAAAAATGCGGCGGGGTTAAACATGTTTGTGAGATCTCAACCCTCCCCCTATACCTCTAACCAGTGTAGAAAAGTAAAAGCATAACTATACGCACATTAAAATTCAGTTCAAGAGACCGTTTGAGGCTGAGAGCAGCCGGTCTTTTTATAAAAGTTCCGGTCATGTCCGGAATATATGACCGTTTTGGAAGCCTTGGTTCATGTCTGTCATATTTGTTGTTCGTTAATTGATATGTCGTAAATATGGGCCATTTGCTTTCATTCTTTTTTACTGTTTAAAATTTTACAAATTTTACAGCCGACTTTACTCTATAAGTTTTTTTTTATTGATAAAGCCACTTTACTTTAAATAAATGTACTGGTAGTGGATAATTGTCTCTTTGGCAATCAAACCACATATCATCATTCTTTTTATATATACATATATCATATACATGATATATGTATATATGAAATAAATAAATAAGGCAATTAGTTTTCTCGTTACCCAACTATGCAGTATGGGCTTTGCTCATTGTTGAAGGCTGTACAGTGACTATAGTTGTTAATTTCTGTGTTATTTTGGTCTCTTGTGGAGAGTTGTCTCATTGGCAATCATACCACATCTTCTTTTTTATAGGTATACACCCAAAGGCATTTGTCAATGTTTATTTTTCAATACTGGATAAGGAACTGTAAATTCCGAATTAATTGCATGCATTTATTATTGCAATTTTGTCATTTTAGGCTAAAATGGGATTTTATTTTTTTGATATTAAGAAAAATCCTGTTAAATTCGTACAAAAATTTTAAAATTTGAGTTTGAGTTCTTGCGATTCTTACCCTGTCGCCTTTTTTGTAATAACAAAAACAGTGCAATAATTTCTGAATTGACAGTAATTTACTATTATGATAAGGAATGGTACTGTAAACACTTACTGGTGAACACTAAATTATCAGATTCTTTTGCATTTGAAATTCCTGTTTATTTCTGTTAAAATTCGATATATCATAAAGTGCCCTGTGGAAGTCAAATCATGCTAAATGTGCGTAACATTTTGTAAACTTATTTGTGATTGTTGACTAAATTATGACAGGAAAATTTTATTCAGTTGGCAATTTTTTTTATCAATATTATTTGATGGCTTAATTCATCAATTCACAGTTGTTGTGAGTCAGCTTTCAAATTATTCTGCTCTAACCAGTGCTCGGGCTATCTTACAACTGCAGTGAGGTGATAGTTTCTGTTGATCTGTGTTGATAGCATAAACAATGACTATGAGATGAATAAAAGCACTGTTCCTTTACATTTTGATTTCTTTTCCATGCATACAGTGTATATACTGATTTTTTTCTGCCAGATCAATTGAAGCTTAACTGTTAACATGTTCATTTGTACTAATCTGTGTTGACATGTGCATAGTAAATATAGCAATCCCCCCCCCCCAAAAAAAAAAAAAAATAATACCACCAACACCCCAAAAAAATTGTCTCAGAATATCTCCCAAACATTTTTTTATGAATGACATTCAATGTTTTGTAAGAATTTAATTAAATTGAGTATTTCACATGAAGTGCATTTACATGTGCATCGTATAACCCCACCCTCCCCCTTTTCCATACAAAATTTTATCTAAAGAAAAAAAATCACACTTTTAAATCATACTAGAAATTTGTACCTGAACCAACTGACAGAGATATTCTCTTTGTCATCCATAGCTCTTTGCATACTGATGCTGGTATGCCTCTGCTTGGTTTTGCAACACTCTGGTCTGGATGTGTAGGTGACTGGCATCTTCTTGTTTGACGCCTCCAATATATTCAAAAATCATCCCTGTGTTTCGGGCATATGTTAATGTCACATGACGAACAGTCTATTGAAAATATCCCACTTCTGTACAGTATCAAAAGCCCTTTTGGTAGTTCATAGTCCTTGGAGTTACACCCAAGACTACGTAAATGGGTACTTGTGGGTTTGTCACATTTGGTTATGGGGATACACAGGACATTTGAAGCATAATGCAATGATTGTCCACATTCAGCTTTATAAGCAAATCTACATTGCATTTCATTCTTTTTCTCACACTGCATTGTTATGCATTAATTACATAATTACAGATTGTCCATGAAATAATACATGTGGCTCCATTTTGTCTCCAATGTAAACATTAAAGAGTACAATCAGGGGAGGTAAATCAATCTTTTACTGGGGCACCATGAAGGTTTTTTCTTAATTTTTCTGTACAGGCAGAAATTTAAGGTTAAGTTTGAGATTATTAAATCAAATATATATATATACCAAATAAATATTTGAAATTAGAACTGTTATGTCCTGATAAAAACTATAGCATATGAATATTGAATTAAGATAGGACAAATATGTTGATAATTAAATTTATCTAAAACCCTTGAATTTATCAATTTTGATATAAAAACATTAATATTGTGTTCTAAAATTTTTCTCTTTAATTATTTTCTATATACTAGTAATTTTTAGTTAAAAGTGAGGAGCTTGTTTAAAATTAAATAGTATATTCTGCTTGAAATTCTTCTTTTTTTTGTTAAAATTTTAGATTTTTTGACATGCTCAAAATGTCATTAAAAATTATTTGCAAAGCAAAAGCTTACAGATTCTGAAGATATCAACCTTATGAAACATAAAAAGCACAACAGAAACAAAATGCAGGTGTTATCTTGCAAATTGATAACTTTTAAAAACAGTAAGCAGCACCAACCTCTCTGTACCAATCATTTTTCAAAAGTTGGCATGGTGCCAATTCATAACATTTGACGGTAAAAACCGTTTTATGCAGTTGAAAACATGTTTAACATGCATTCTGTTAAAGAAAATTACTACATTTGCTATAAAAATGACAAAAAAAACAATTACAAAAATGGCCATTTTTTCATAAGAAAATGCTGGTGCCATTGCTTGGATGTGTTCAAAAATAGAATTGCTTATTTCTAAAAATAGAATCAAATATTTGCACTTTTGATGGTTTACACAGAGTCCCTACATGGTATCCTTCCATATTCATGTCACATAACATTATATTTTGAAACTAGCTTCCAGACGATTTTTGGCATATTGCATGGTTTTCTCATGGACAAGCTCTTAAATGTCATTATAATCTACTGTAATTGTGGTATGCATTATTTAGATATTTTCTTGCCGTTTGTCCAAATAATTCTTTAGAAACATGACCGGAAACATCTATTCATTTTCTATCTTTAATTTCTCAATTCTTATCTTATACAAGTATTTCATCAAATTCAAAGCAATGTTTTGAGTAACGTTTTCTTAATGTTGATGATCGGTCGTCAACTTTTCAAAATGTACTTTTATGCATATTCTAAAATTTTAAACTTATCGACAGAGAATTACAAAAGAAGATATATTTTGGGAAACTAAAAACAGGATATGAAAAATCGGTTAATTAATATACAATAGTAGACTAATTGGATCCATATAGATCTGATCACGGCATCCACTGTTATACGCCGTAACTCCACTCGAGACAGTTAAAATTTCAAATTCAAACTCGATGCTTTAATACTAAAATTGACCTTTAGAACTTCCCGGTTCAATTCCGTTTGAGGTGCAAAATAATATAATTCGAGGTCTGTTTAGGGAAAACTACATTGCTGAAGATAACTCCGTAATAATAGACAAAAGACCGTTATTCTGACTGACAAAAGACGTTACAAAACAACCGATTTGGTTTATTTTAATGAGTTTACTTACTTAATATGAAATCACTAAAATAAAGAAATCCAAGAAAGAAACAAAACTTTAAATTAAGGCAACAGTAGTATACCGCTGTTCAAAACTCATAAATCCATGGACAAAACAACAAAATCTTGAAATCAATGGAAAAGAACTGTCAAATTTATGAACTAGTACAGCCATAACGTATGTATACAATGGTATATATAACAACAATGTTTAGCTAGCTAAACATGTAATTTACAAAAGTCTTACACATTAAATATGCTCACAGTTAACTTATGTTGCATTAGATTAATTTACACAGTACAGGTTTTTTGTTAACGGAACTATCTTTACTTGTGTGTTATCCTGATATGATAGCTTCTGATTTACCAAGACCAATATAGAGTCTTTATAATATTGGTAAAACATGATTTTCAAAGCTAAGGTCAACAAGGCTTTAATGAAGAACGTTCATTTATTTGTCTTAGGGGTGAACATTACATTATGGTAAAGTATATATTTATATTTTATATTGTTATTCTATTTTTGAATATTAAAGGCAAGCAGAAAATAGTAACTAGATTACTAAAACTCTTCATTTCTATAAATTAATTACATCAAAAGTTTAAACTGTAAATTGTAATATTACACGATTGTAAATTGTTCATTTCACATGTTGAACGTTCATACATTTCATTCATACATGTTGTAAATAATTGTATAGAAATTTATATTCTTATAATTCCATGTAGATGTTGAATTATATCATGTACATAGACTACTGATTAATGCATCATTGACACATTTTATGATACACTTTACATGATCATTTGACATGTTCTTATTAATAAGGAAGAACATAAATCGTATAAGGTATTTATTTCTATTCACTTATTTTCTTATTTAAAGTTCAATAACAATCATAAAGTGTAAATCAATTCAAACTTCTAAACAAATTATCTTGTTAACGACATAACGGTTAATGTAATAAAACATAAAAGACTTAGATATACGCCATACAATTGGATAATAGCTCATATCTATTTACATTAGTTCAATACAAGTTATATGTCTGTTAAAATAGTATGTGACAAAAGACGTGTTATTCTTCCATGTTTTTACTGTTAAACGCGAAAAGTGAACACGTTATAAACACACATAAAAGAAAATAATAAAAACATTCAAAGTAAAAACAAAATAAAATATACACACAACGTTTTATGTTATAACTAGTTAAATAAATATAAATATTTCTGAAAAATGGTGTCGTAATAAGGATCGTAAATTTCACTACGATTGTATGACCGTTTAAACATGTTATATGTTTAAATATATTCTGATAAAACAGGGGGATACTGGTTTACAATTATCTATAATGTGTGAATACCACTAATAGTAACGCTGATAACCGTTTATGTATACACATCACAAACTGTGTAACAATCAACTACATTACAATTATATGTATTAAAACTCTTTCTAGTTTAATATATCCTTTATTATTATCATGATTATATACTACAGGGTTAGATATACACTACTGTGGACAATGATGAAACACAAGAAATGTAAATATGATAATATGTGTGATTGTCAATTTCAGACAAAGGGGTACACAAAGAATAAACAAAATCATTCATTTTCTTGTTTCAACTATATCTTCACAAGGTAGATTTACTAATAACTAAAATGCAATGACAGAGTAAAAATCGTAGTAGCATAATCAAAATGAAAAAAAGCGAATTAGATGATATGACACCGGAAAACATATAGAATAGAAATTCTTTAAACTAATTAAATCAGGAGACAAACGCATAAATTATCTTGAAATTTTCTCTTCTCGGGGCGACACAGAAGTTGACATATTATCGTGTAGATGGACAAATATTGTATGTTTAAACGTATGTGTGTGTACAGTGTCTGTAATAAGGCTTACTTGAAAGATATGAAAAATACAATATTCGTATCAGACCTTGATACCGCTTTGTCAAATAATGCATGAACTATATTTGAAACATTCATTATTCATGTTGATCAAAAAGTACAGATATTGAATACTAGCTCGAAATTATGAGTAACCCATTTACGCTAAATATATACCGAGCCAAAAAAGAGCCAAAAAAGTTTAGCAACAAAAGTGTGAAATTTTATCTAATTACAAAATTATAACAACATATAATTTTAATAAAAACAAAATGGAGTCATGACACGTCAGATGCAACATGAATGTTTATAACTCAAATTAATAATAATTGTCCTTGTATGGAGCGCGGTAGGGTCAAAATGCAGAAATGTGTATAGTGTTTTTCAAAATCAGTTTCTCAGCCATACCATAAGTGCACCAATGAAGGATTGGTTGGCACACCAGCAGCTGCCCTTAGGCAATGCCCTACTCGTGTGGCCGGAAAAAAAACTTGTGACATGTTGACGGAAAGCGAATGAAGCGCTCCTCCCTTGACAACAGTTTTTTTTTTTTTTTTTTATCTAAGTGATATCGACATATCCTGTGCAGTTGCAATTTGTCGATATCTGTTCGTTAGTCTCTAAACTGTAGCCTTATGCACATTAAATCGAACCATGATGTCAGCAACACTAATTCCGAAATAAACCATTCCAAGAGCTTTCTGACGGTCATTTTCGAGGAGGCCTGATTGATGCCCATGCAATTTGTTCATAGGTGTATATGTTTTTCTTACCAATGGTGTGTTTCTGAACGTTAGTAAACAAGAATTTTTTTAATGTCGTTTTGTACAGGTACAGAAGATAAAACATCAATTACACGTGCAAAGCTGACATGGCGCGAAATCAATCACCAGAAAAAAAGTACAACTGTTTTAAATTACAAGTAAAACTAAGAATTATATCAATGATGTTTAATTATATTTTTTCTCTCCAGAAACAACAAAAATAACATTAAACAAAAAAGTGTTGCTTAACTTTTTTGGCTCAGTATATAACAGAACGATACTAGTTGGCATTTCTAATTTAATGTAACACTCCATTGTAATGATTAAACAAACATTATGTGTATTATGTTTGATCATCAACTTATACAGAAAGAAATATTGTTTGCCGAGAGCAGTCTATAGTAATGCATCAAATGTAATTGTAATTGTCACATTGTTATTGCATCATCATCTAAATGTCTGATTAAGCGACTAAAATTCTAAAAATAAATGTATTGGTACAAAATTCCACTTAAGTTAAAGGTATTACTGATCGTGTTACAAGGGATCAGTATGTGTTAATCTTTTTATCTTTTTTTATCGGCGTGTTGATGGTGTTAGACCAATATATTTTATATACCCCTGACAGCAATTACAAGGAGTGTCTGCTCGAGAAACTAATTTAGTACATTGTTTTTTGTTGAAGGTGTAAACGTTTAACTTACTTCTTGCACTAACCACATTTAATGTCCACAAGGTGAATACAAACCCTGATTAATTTTAGTAACGTGCAATTTTTTTTTTTGTCAATGATATAGTTTAACTTGATTTACACTGTAACATACAATATTGGTTTTGTAATATCAAATTTAACTTATTTATTCTGGGTGCTTGATTCGACAGTCAGCAAACTTGGTCTTTTCTTTCTTCGTTTTCAGACTGGATGATAATATTATTCCGTTGTCTGTATATACATCTTTCCGTCCAGTTTTCATTTTGTCCGTCCTTCCATTATCCAACCGTGTCTGTCAACATTGTCAATTTGTTGTTAGAATGATGGACACTTCATTTATTTTCAATTTATGACTTTGAATGTCTCATTGTAATTGTCTGTTTTTAATTAGGAAGGCTTTACTATAACATGCATTTGTGATAGTATTTAAACATTGTAATACGAAAGTGGACAAACAGATGTATTGTCTTCCTTATTGTTACTTTAGCATTAACTCAAAATTGTTTTTTCCGATTTTAAAGAAATGTTGGTGAATTGTGTTTATGTCTATGACTGTAAACTGCATTCAATTTATTTAGATTGTAGATTTCTACGTTAAACTTTGTGAATTATTAAAATTTATTTATATACAAACCCACTGGTGTTTTCCAATGTTTTGACTTATAAATAATAAAATAATATAATTTATAAACTCTTTAAATACAAGTTATTCATCTTTTAGTTGGTTTTGATTCTCATGTTAACCGGTGTTGAAAAAAAAACCAACACTTGATGACTTTCAAACTTAGACATCCGATGTAAACTATATAATTGACGACTTCATACACTCCTAGTTATTGGATTTGCCAAGAAAAAAGCTTTAGGAATTTTTTTTAATAACAAATATAACGTGAATCAGTTTGTCAATAAAAATTGACAATGTCTTAATGTCAAGCTATTGTCATTAAATTAAGCCTGTAAGTACTTTATAAACATATAAATAGGAAATGAACTAGGTGCATAGTCGTATTGTTTTTCTATAGACATGATAGATAAAAATATTCAAAAAAAAAAAGATGAAAAAATACCCATATGTTACATTTGTGTAATTCGCCAATACCATACTTACATGATATGTAGTTTAATAGATGAGACTGTTATTACAGTGAGAGGGTTAGCGCTATAGAACCAGGTTCAATCCACCATTTTCTACATTTGAAAATGCCTGTCCATTCGTTTTTTAATGTGTTATGTTATTTGATTTTACCATGTGATTATTGACTTTCCAAATTGATTTTCATCTGAGCTCAGTATTTTTGTGATTTTACTTTTTACTGGCGAATTTTGTTGTTAATTGTTCATGAAAGGTAAATACCGGGAGAAGATACACATAAAAAGCCTATTTATGAGTTACGACAACTCTATACAGAACTATGAAGATCACAAACGTAAAAGAAAGAGGCAAAATATATAAGAGGGACATTCAAACTCATAGGTCGAAATAAGCTGACAACGCCATGCTTCAAAAAAAAAGAAGATTAATAGAAGTAAACAGGACACAACAAAGAAAACTAAAGACTGAACAACTCGAATCCCGTCAGAAACTTGGAGTGAGCTCAGGTGTCCCGGAAATGTATGCATATCCTGCTCCACCTGTGGTACCCGATGTGTTGCTCGTGTTATTACAAACCTGGTAAAAAGTCTAATTCGAAAGGTCACATTTTCGAAAAGGAAAAATGATTGTTGTTACGACGTTATGACATTAGGAGCGTATCCGGTATCATCTGTGAAACGGTTATTGCATAATCTAAAATCGAAATCGAAACGCCATGACAAAGCACGACCATCGTTCGAAGAAACTAACAAATATCATAACTACAAATTGAAAAAAAAAATTGTTCGCTTAAACTGAAATTCGTACAAAAACATCGTTTTAAATATTTATTATCTTTAATTGCGCTACATTACTGATAACAGTTTAGTTAACTGTAAGATGTATAAATAGTTCCGAACAAATGTAATCAACAAACTCTGATTTGCGATTCGTTTATACACAATTAGATTGTACGTACTATCTTGATACTTTAGATAAAACAAATTGCTGCTAACTAAAAGAAAGGAAGTAGAGATAATTTTAACAGCTGCTATTAAAACTTATTAAATCAAATTGATAAATAAATACAAATCATTTATTAGAAAATAAAAACATACATCAAAATCGACAGGAAAAGCGAGTAAAAAAAAATTTAAATACTTAACATGCCTTACTCTATCTTTACTTTAACTCTACTTTCCGCTATATACATGATATAGATGATGTTCTTTCACAAAATAATTCAAAATTTGGTAACTATGTGGAACGCATCTGTTCCATTTGAACTAGAGGTAAAGGATATTACAGATACAGTTAAGTCTGCCTCATATCTTGACTTATATCTAGAAATTTACGAGGGTCGAAGGAAAATAAAACGTTACGACAAAAGATATGATTTAAGCTTTCTAATAGTGAACTTTTCATTTCTAAGCAGCAACATGCCAGCAGCACCTGCATACGGGGTATGTTTCTCGAATTAGTACGATATTCCCGTGATTGCATTTCCTATCAGGATTTTCTTGATAGAGCGTTGATGCTCACAATGAAGCTATCAAACCCATAGTTCCTAATGGTGAAGTTGAACTCATCCCTCCGTAAATTGTACGGACGCCATCACGAGTTGGATGACCGTTTTGGAATAACCGTTTCACAAATGATATCGGATATGTTACTTACGTTTTAAATACAATCCACTTCTTTTTCATGAATGTGACCTAACGAATTGACTATTTATCGGATTTGTTATCACATAAGCAACACGACGGGTGCCACATGTGGAGCAGGATATGCTTATCCGTCCGAAGCACCTGAGATCACCCCTAGTTTTTGGTGGGATTCGTGTTGTTTATTCTTTAGTTTTCCATGCTGTGTCATGTGTGCTATTGTTTGTGTGTTAGTTTCTTTCATTTTTAGCCATGGCGTTGTCAGTTTATTTTAGATTGTCATTGTGAATAATGATTTTGAATAAAACAATATTTTCCCTGGTACTTTAATTAAGACCAACACTTTTTAAGTTAATTTCCGAAATACAACGGTAATTAGATAAAAATAAGTTGATACACAGTTAATCTGTTAATTCGTTTATTGTGACATTCTTATTTAATAAATCATATTTGAACACGTATTTGATAACCTATTCATTAACAAGGAATGTTGTGATTATAATAAGCTATCAGACAAATACATAAAAGTTATTCAATTCACGTCAATCCATTATAAAAGAATTCAATGCCAAAAACATATTACAGAATCAGTTATTATTTTTTTGCATGATTGGCTTCGTTTTGATCTATACATGTTCGATTTGATAAGGTATACAATAGGTTAATGTGAACTTGTTCATTTACAAAAGTTTATTGAAACGTGCTATAAATAAAATGCTCCTTAAAGCATTTGAAACAAAAATAATTCTTGGCATTTGCAATTAATGGTGAAAAAGAGAAATGAATAAAGTCTCTACAGCATACATTATCGAAATCAATATTGAATGTAAAGACTTGTCAGATAAATTATTCACTATCAATATGAATTGATGAAATAAACCTGAGAGATCAGTATTTTTGGTTACACTTTTTATCCGACTTTTAAGTTAAGGATTTGTTCTACACATATTTCCAGCACATGTGATGATGTGCTAGTGGAACATTACTATGAATTTAATGAATACCATTTTAAAACAAACTTGAATCGTTGAAAAAAAAAAGAATTTATACTATTTTTTTTTCTATTTATACTTTTCTTTTTTGTTTAAATATATAACTAATCAAGACAGTCTTTTTAACTAGAAACTATTAGCAATAGGTATACAAAAATTATTTAACCAGAAACATGTCCATCACATATCTTTTTTTTTTTATTTTTAAGATAGTTGTGTTTTTAACCTATTATACTAAAGAAGTTGAAATAATATGCATTTTCTTCTTAAAACAGAAAAAAATCACAAAAGAGACAGCCTGGTAAATTTGACACAAAAAATCATCAAAATATGATATAACTTTCTAATATTAACACATACCTATAATGTTTGAAAGTTAAATTTATTCAGATTTGTTCACTTCTCCTTTATTGAAAGTATGGCACTGTGTCTTTTTCACGATACAACATGTAGCCCAAAAATTGGGAAATGATAAAATTCGGTACTTTCAAATGGACGTAGCAAAAAGGGGGGCACCATATTCTGGTTTTTTTTTCTTCACCTTTTATTTCTTTACAGTCATATGAACAAAAACATCAGGTTAAGACAGAATTTAAATTCTAGAAATTGGTTTACCCTCAAAGTTGTATATCCTTAAAAGTATGTCTGCTAAAGTTAAAAATATCATTTTAATTTCTGTAATGATTATCGCGGTTTGTCTTTTCGTTTTTTTTTTTGGCCGTTTGTCACAAAAAAATCAATATGAAAAAGACCGGAAGGAATATTCTGCTAAATGAAAATTACAAATTTCAAGAAAGAACTGGACACAATCATTGTAAAAGAACAATAGCATGCATGTGTTTTATATCATTTGTTTTTCAATTCTTATCCCTCACAATTATTTCCGCAACTGAAGTTCTATATTGATGTATGTTTTCCTTATTTAAGTTGATCGGTTGTCATCGTTTCAAATGTACTTTTATGCATATGTAATTTTTAAATGAATGTAAATTGACCAAACTTTACATACGAAGTAAAAAATACAATGAGAGACTAAAAAGGGGATATCGAAAGTCGGTTAATTAATATACAATAGTAGACTGATAGGATCCATTTAGATTATGTCACGGCATCCAGTGAGATACGCCATAGATTTACTCGAGATAGTCATAATTTTAAATATGAAACTCGATGAGAACTTCCTGGTTCAATGTATTTTGAAGAACAAAATGCGTAATTTTAGTTCCGTTTAAGGAAAACTTTAAAGACAAGCAACTATATTTGTGAAGGAAAGTCTGAAGTGAAATGCAGTATACAGTTACTCTAACTGACAAAAGAAGAAGAAAAACGACCGGATGGTTAAATTATATTGAGTGTATGTCAATTTATTAATAAAAAGTAAAAAATCTAAATACAGAGATCCAGGGAAAAAAGGAAATACCCTTTACACATGACAGAATCGATAATTCGACACTTATGAAGATAATCGTACATAAAAATACAATGTATAGCCAACTCTCACTTGCATAGAAAACAATCCAAAACTTAATTGATCATAATGACTGTACAGTTGTTTAATGGACAACACAATCTAGATAGAAACCTTTTTTTAGCATATATCCAAACAGTTATATCCAAACGAACATGCGTACCTTTTTTAAAGGAGTGGTACTTCAAAGTAAACTATCTTCGACTACGAACGTCTGTTCTAAAAAACATAGAAATGAACCAAAAAAGGGCGGACGGAAGCGTAGATGGAAACAGAAACAGTCTATCATACTCTTGTGATCGGTATACAAAAGAATGAGCTACCCATGCGCACAGCCGGAAGTTAACGCCAGAGCTGCTGACAAAGCTTTAAGCAGTATTGTGGTTGTCTGTTAGACCGTTTGCTATATGTGTGTCATACAGAAATGGAAATAAAAGAAAACTTCCGGTAAACCTACGTACAAGACGGATAAGGATGAGATTTGCAAAAAAAATCATCAATTCAATGCCACGTTGCATATCTCAGAACCTTGTACATGTCACTTTGAGAATTCAATACACTCATGTTACGCATATCTATTTTAACAACTGGGCATCACCACTATATTGACCAAGGAAGCGATTGGTAGGTATGTAATGAAAGACTACCCTAAATTATATTTGAATTCTGATAAACTCAAAAGAATTTTAGAAATCTTACAAATGTTGTGTCATCGTCTGTCATTACATATATTTAAAACTTCAATTTGCAGAGCTTTACACCAGCATTAAACATACACAATTATAACAAATATTCTAAATGACATCCCAATAGCTTTAGGTCATTAAAGAAGTAGTATAAGCAACATTTGTTATGTTTTGAGACATAATTGTTTTAAATCTTTGACAACTGACAATGTACAATATACTATATTCAGATATGATATTGTTATTTGAAATGACGACATAACCACCAAAGACAAAACAAATTATACAGTGACAAAAATCTTAATACATATAATGATCAATAATAAGTCTTAAACATTGCATATTCTCCAATAGATTGAATGTTGAATAAGGGTTATTCACATTATATTTGTTAACGAATCCACTCTTTCTTGTATGTTTTTGTATATACTGATATGAAAGTTTCTGTTTTAACAAATTGTAAATACTAATAAGATTGTTTCTTTATTACCAATATACTGATGTGACAGCTTTTGTTTTACCAGGATACTGATATGATAGCTTCTGTTTTACTAAAATACTGATATGATAGCTTCTGTTTTACCAATATACTGATATGATAGCTTTTGTTTTACCAAGATACTGATATGATAGCTTCTGTTTTACCAAGATAATGATATGATAGCTTCTGTTTTACCAAGATACTGATATGATAGCTTCTGTTTTACTTAAGTAGCAGTCTGGCTAAGAATCATGCAAAATGATGAAATAGTGATACACACTGTATCACAGAAATCCACAATACTTTTTGTGTTGAAAGATATTGTGAAGTAAGAACTAAATTTGTAATATGAAACCATTGAACACAGTATATTTTTCTTGGTTGTTTATTGAATATTGGACAAATATGAACTTTCCCCACTTATTGCAGTGTAAGAATTTCTCTATTTTCTCCTAAGACCGGATGTTTTTATTGCTCTCCCTTTTCACAGTGGATAGAGGGTACATACACCATGAACACTGTTTTCTCTGATTTATTCCAATAAACAGGACACTGTGCCACACAGTCAAGAGACAGTCAAGTGAAAAGCCACACATACAAAAATGTCCTTAGAAGTTATCAAGTTATGTCATGCTTCATTGCTTGCTCATGCAGTCATGGACATTGATAATGATATTGTCTATGTAATCTTGGTACTTCTATACAATGTATGAGTTGCAGTCTTATTGTCTGACTAGCTGATCTTCGTTGGGATGTCTTTGATCATGATACAGTCCTGATAAATTGAAAACTACAACAGGAATTCTCAAGCTTCGTTAATCATGTTACTGGCATCGGACTCGGTAGCATGGTATACACATCAACAAGGCAACATGGCATGCCACTGGCACTGGAAAAGTTGTGAAAGGACTCGCCTTTGTCTAAAAATGTTCTAAAATGTTTCCACATCATGCACAGTATCTAAAGAAATAACTAGGTATAGAATGTACATGTCATGAACTACATGTACATGTTTTTCTACAGCATGGATAACCTGCAATTGATCAAATAATTTATTTAAGAAAAATATATCAGTTACCAGTTACATGTACATTACATCTATAATCATATCAAAGCGTCAAAGTTTTAAATCATTTTCTTGTAGTTTTGCATATTTCAGTTACCCCTTCTGACAACAACATGCATGACATGTATTAAATCAAATGCCCCTCATCCAACTTTTCCTTTTTAAATAAATGTAAACCAACAAATAAAATAGCTACAAAGGTACCTTCTACCCCTTTTGAAAAAATATTTAAATAAAGTGAGGTGTTTATTCTGTAACATTGTTACAGGTCCGATAATATCTAATAATGTACATCAGTTGTATATACATGGATATGAAATTCAGAACCTGTCATTCAATTAAAAAAATAAACTGCTACCCATCTAACAGAGCAACAAAATTGATGCTATTTTTAAGAGTTGTGGAAATGAAAAAAATCTGGATAATTTAAATTACCTTTCTTTGTTGCCAGAGATTTACAACTGTTTGATTGAAATTTTATTAAATTTGTACCATGACCACTAAAATGACAATTTTCTAATGACTAAATCACAGGCACTTGTCTCAGAAAAAAAAATCATATATACCTTATTACAAGTGTTACAATAAGGTATATAGGGGAAAAAAATCTGAGACAAGTGCCTGTGGACTAAATACTAAAAACCACCGCCCCATATCTCATGTATCATGTATGTTATACATTCTATTTATTGTTATGTAATAAATGTTATAAATACAAATTATTGTATTTACTGATTGAAGATCATCCTGATCATGATGTACATGTAAATTATGTTCAACATTGTATGTCTTATTTTTTAGGAACATGTATTTCTAACCAGTGTTACCTACAGTCTACCAAGAAAACTAGTACTGAATAAGGTAGGTCATATTTTAAATAATAAGATTAATAAATAAATAATAAATGGATTATGGTCAATTTTTCAGCAATTCATGTGTACATGTACCTACAATGTCATGACTGTATACAGTGAAATTGTTTCATTAAAGCATATACATTTATTTTGATATTTAAAAAATAACTAATGTAATCAGGTTTATACATTGTTCATGTTTGCAACTTTAAAAAAGCATGTAAGGAATTTTGTAACGTAAAATATTGTACATCCACCCTTGGATTTCAAGCATCACTTCATTTTCTCAACTTTTCTCTCTAAATTTGGAGATTGTATGTATGAGATTGAGAGCAGTTAATAAATTTCTTCAGTTTTCATTAGGTAACATCTTTGCTAACCAAGGTTTCTGATCTACTACCCTTTACATTTGATCAAGCTATATTTGTTTTCCCATTCATGATTACTTTCATATGTCTTAAAGGGGAGTTACATAAATACATTATGCACTGACTTTATTCTTTTATATTAGGAAATTCTGTCTTTTATTTCAGGTTTCACACACACAATGGTGGTTCATGTGAGAGGAAGAAGTGATTTGTTGGAGAAAGTTCTTCCTTGTCTTTATCTACAAATGATGTTAATTTTACAGTACACAGAACATTGAGGGATTGATTGAACGAAGCTATATATAGAAAATATATTAAAATATTAACTTTATCAATGAATAATGAATCTTTTGAGAAGACATATTTTCATTCCTCCTGTTTTGAATAGTCTTTTGTACATGACTTTTGTATACTGCAATGGGTTTTTAGAAAAGTCAATTACAATACCAGCTGTTAACTATAGCTAATGTACTTTTCTGTTCCTTACCTCCCCAAATAACTGACCAAAGGTGCTAGTCACCATTTGACATTTGCTGTTATTTCAATATAAAAAAGAAGATGTGGTATGATTGCCAATGAGACAACTATCCACAAAAGACCAAAATGACACAAACATTAACAAACTATAGGTCACAAATATGTTACACATAAACAAACGACAACCACTGCATTACAGGCTCCTGACTTGCGACAGGCACATACATAAATAATGTGGCGGGGTTAAACATGTAAGTGGGATCCTAACCCTCCCCTATACTGGGACAGTGGTATAACAGTACAACATAAGAATGAACTATCAAAATCAGTTGAAGAAGGCTTAACTCATCAGATAGACATAAATACAAGTGGACGTGGCCGGGTACTTATACATCCAGACACAAAAAGACACAATGGACAGATCTGAGAGTACTTGCATTTATCTGACAGCTAGTTCAAAGCCACTAACAACTAATAAAAAAATCAAGTCTATATGAAAGAAAGGAGATGTGGGTTGTAATGTATAAGTCAATGAAACAGAAAACAAACAACACAAGCACATCTATTATGAAACAACAAAACCAATTGAGAAAGGCAATGGTTTGAATAGATTAGTGGTACATGTATTTGGTTTAATACAAAAAAATGTGGCTCCCTTTTTAACAATGTTATTCCCAACAACCTTAATACTGATAACTCATCAGTTTTACAAGGTATCAAGAACATGAAGAAGGTATGTAGAAAAGAAAAAGAGATAATCCTAACAACTGAAGTATACACTAGGGATGTAGGGAGACAGCAACTCAACAACACAAATATGTCACAATTATTTTGAATACCATACAATTATCAGACAGCTAATGTCAAAGCAAGAAAACTGAAATATTTTTTATTTTAGTCAGAATATTTCACTCAATTTGATCAATGGCACTTTCGAATTGTAGGAAAATGAAACCAAACAAATAATGATATGGTCATATAAATCTTGAGTCGAAAAATTGATTTTCCAAATATCATGTCATTTCTGAAATATAAAGCATGTATTTTGAATACCAAAAAATCTGCCTAATCATCACCAACAAAATAGAGATTTGTTTGGTACTGAAAGTCAAAGGTTGAAGTCTGGTCACTGGTACAGTGTGTACAGTTTAAAAAATATAAATATATCTATTGTCAATCAGTATTTAAAGTACAGATCTGAGAATACTCGCTTGCTAAGAGCTAGATTACAGCCAATAACAATAAGTACAAAATATGTTTGAAAGACTAAAATATCAGTCAGTACACTTACAGTACACATCCAACATCCAATGAATCTAGTGTACAGACGTCTTAAACAGTCGGGGGAAAACACAAGCTTGTGCAATGCTAAAATATAGGTATCGACATTGTTTTGAAGTTGCAGATCTAACAATAAGTAATGTTTTTTTTTTAGCTATCTGTGTCAAATATTTAGCTACATTGTAATCTGACCCAAACAGCATGAATAAACTTCTGTCTAAACATCAAAATTCACCTCATGTTTTGTGCATTTTAAAAAAATCATACCCTTGGCAAGGTGCTCTAAACGTTGTCGATATGTTTGTAAATCCGTCTTCTGTTAGTCTTTCTTATGACCATGATTACTCTAATAATAATTTCGTCGCTACTTAACAGATCTTAACAGAATTGTATATTTTGTCAGCATCTTAAATGTTATGAGTTGAAATATATGTTATGAAAAAAAGAAGATGTCATTGTGGTATGAGACACCACACCTCTACAGACCAAAGTTATTAGAAGGTGTATTATTTTGAGATTTGGCGGGTTCTTACTTATCTCCATCTCCAGCCGGGACAAGACAGAATATTTGAAAATTTTAGAGTAGAAGCAAATATTAGTACTAAATAATGTTTGCTAGGAGTCGGACAAATACTTTGGTCTAGGTACTTTTCTTCTTGTGGAGTCTTTCAACTTGTCAGCTTGCACATATTGCAGTTTAAAAAAAGACTAAGTGTTGTTCTTTAATCATTCATATTTCATTAAAATTAATTGTCAGAAACAGGCATGAAATACTTGCCACTGTATGTTCTTAAAACTAACAATCAGAAACAGATAATAGTCCTTTGTTGGGTAGATGGCGTATACCATGGAAAATGAATATGTGTATGCCCCCGCAACTGAACCTTGGGGAGTGGCATATTGTTATACCCATGTTCGTCCTTTTATGGGTACATAGTTATTCAGCTTAACTCCTCCTAAAGTTTGAAATCTAGGAAGTTTTCACTTTGCTATCTGTTTGTACATATATTGAAGATGTGCATGTGGTCAGGGTTTGATTTTTATTCTTTTGGGAGATACCAGCGGGAGTTTAACTTTTGTCTTTTTTTAGGGTATAAGGGGTTGAATGTTAAAGTTATTTTTAGAACAACACTTTTGCATCTGTGGGGGGCATCAATTACGTCTCCCAGACACAATAATATCTCAAAGAAAGTCATAAATTGACATTGCTGTAATATAGTTACTTCAGAGTGCAGTTCTGGGGCGTCACTTTGTATAGTTGTTCATTAAATCTTTTTAAAAAATGTGTAATTTTGCTCCGCTTACCGGTATACAACATATATTCCGCTTTCTGAATTAGACCCCCCCCTTTTTTTTTTGGGGGGGGGGGGGATTTAGGATCTCCCCCTTCTTTTTTACATGATACAGATATCATTCAAAAAGAATGTTGGGTCAAGCCTTGCTATATAGCAAGCATAAATTAACCTGCCACTTGTATGACAATTGGTTATCTTTCCATTTTGTAGTAAAAACAATGATGCTTCCGACACGTCCAAGTACTGATGAATTTAAGTTATTTCAGGGAGTTTCCCCCCCCCCCCCCCCCCCCCCCAGGCATTTGATTCTTAAGATGTAAAGACTTGCTCTTTTTTTCAATTCATCTATTAAGAAAAGGTTGTTTTAAATAAGTGTAGCCACATAAATGTTTACCATTCTACTTGGTTAAGTGTCTTCAAGAACCTGAAAATCAACTTCTCAAAAAACCGGATCGTATTTACCTTAAAAAGTCCATATTCACAAAAATTATATATGCTTTTGCTTCAGAATTCAACAGACTATCTTTTAAAATGGTTTAAAAACATTATTCACATTAAACTAGCAATTAAAAGTAAATAAGGTTATCTACAGAAAGCTTATTTATATAATTTTTTAGAAAAAAGTGCATAAATATTGTAAAAAACGTAACAACATGATCAACATTTTTATGAAAATTCTGTACTAGGCTACATATTTTTATTTTTGATATGTTTTAGACAAGAGTCAACTGAAATAGAATGATCAAACAAATCAATTCTATCATCAGGGTCTAGGGAGATAATAGAGTTTGAAAATTTCAAATTTTTGACAATTTTCAAACTTGAAAATATTTGTTAATTTGGTTGTCATGGTAACCAAGTTTCCCTTTTTGCATCCATCTTTTCAAATGTTTCCTATATTAGTTGAACATTATAGATTGAAGGATCTGGTATATACTTTTTATACAGTTCATCAGTATTGCACTTTTTCCAATTAGAAAAAATATACAAATTTTGGGTATTTAAGGCCATTAAACACCTTGTTGCTAGGAACAGCCGTTTCCATAGCAACAGCTTGATTTTTTGTGTGCAAATTGCCATTTCTATTATTTTTGCCTCAAGTTGAATCAATTAAACTATAGCAGATGGATATCCTTCACTATGGATGTATCACCCTTTGCATGATTCTTATCTGGACTGCTACTTAAATACTGATATGATAGCTTCTGTTTTACCAAGATAATGATATGATAGCTTCTGTTTTACCAAGATACTGATATGATAGCTTCTGTTTTACCAAGATACTGATATGATAGCTTCTGTTTTACCAAGATACCGATATGATAGCTTCTGTTTTACTAAAATACTGATATGATAGTTTCTGTTTTACCAAAATACCGATATGATAGCTTCTGTTTTACCAAAATACTGATATTATAGCTTCTGTTTTACCAAGATACTGATATGATAGCTTCTGTTTTACCAAGATACTGCTATGACAGCTTCTGTTTTACCAAGATACTGCTATGACAGCTTCTGTTTTACCAAGATACTGATATGATAGCTTCTGTTTTACTAAAATACTGATATGACAGCTTCTGTTTTACCAAAATACTGATATGATAGCTTCTGTTTTACCAAGATACTGATATGATAGCTTCTGTTTTACCAAGATACTGATATGATAGCTTCTGTTTTACTAAAAAACTGATATGATAGCTTCTGTTTTACCAAGATACTGATATGATAGCTTCTGTTTTACCAAAATACTGATATTATATCTTCTGTTTTACCAAGATACTGGTATGATAGCTTCTGTTTTACCAAGTTACTGCTATGATAGCTTCTGTTTTACCAAGATACTGATATGATAGCTTCTGTTTTACTAAAATACTGATATGACAGCTTCTGTTTTACCAAAATACTGATATGATAGCTTCTGTTTTACCAAGATACTGATATGATAGCTTCTGTTTTACCAAGATACTGCTATGATAGCTTCTGTTTTACCAAGATACTGATATGATAGCTTCTGTTTTACTAAAATACTGATATGATAGCTTCTGTTTTACCAAAATACTGATATTATAGCTTCTGTTTTACCAAGATACTGATATGATAGCTTCTGTTTTACCAAGATACTGCTATGATAGCTTCTGTTTTACCAAAATACTGATATGATAGCTTCTGTTTTACTGAAATACTGATATGACAGCTTCTGTTTTACCAAAATACTGATATGATAGCTTCTGTTTTACCAAAATACTGATATGATAGCTTCTGATTTACCAAGATACTGCTATGATAGCTTCTGTTTTACCAAGTTACTGATATGATAGCTTCTGTTTTACTAAAATACTGATATGACAGCTTCTGTTTTACCAAAATACTGATATGACAGCATTTGTTTTACTTAAAAACTGATATGATAGCTTCTGTTTTACCAAGATACTGATATGATAGCTCCTGTTTTACTAATATAATGAGATGAAAGCTTCTGTTTTACCAAGATACTGATATGATAGCTTCTGTTTTACTTAAATAATGATATGATAGCTTCTGTTTTACCAAGATACTGATATGATAGCTTCTGTTTTACCAAGATACTGATATGATAGCTTCTGTTTTACCAAGATACTGATATGATAGCTTGTGTTTTACCAAGATACTGATATGATAGCTTTTGTTTTACCAAGATACTGATATGATAGCTTCTGTTTTACTAAAATACTGATATGATAGCTTCTGTTTACCAAGATACTGATATGATAGCTTTTGTTTTACCAAGATAGTAATATGATAGCTTCTGTTTTACCAAGATACTGATATGCCAGCTTCTGTGTTACTAAAATACTAATATGATAGCTTCTGTTTTACCAAAATACTGATATGATAGCTTCTGTTTTACCAAAATACAGATATTATAGCTTCTGTTTTACCAAGATACTGATATGATAGCTTCTGTTTTACCAAGATACTGCTATGACAGCTTCTGTTTTACCAAGATACTGATATGATAGCTTCTGTTTTACTAAAATACTGATATGGCAGCTTCTGATTAACCAAAATACTGATATGAGAGCGTCTGTTTTACCAAGATACTGATATGATAGCTTCTCTTTTAGCAAGATACTGATATGATAGCTTCTGTTTTACCAAGATACTGATATGATAGCTTCTGTTTTACTAAAATACTGATATGATAGCTTATGTTTTACCAAAACACTGATATGATAGCTTCTGTTTTACCAAGATACTGATATGATGGCTTCTGTTTTACTAAAATACTGATATGATAGCTTCTGTTTTACCAAGCTACTGATATGACAGCTTCTGTTTTACGAAAATACTGACTTGATAGCTTCTGTTTTACCAAGATACTGATATGATAGCTTCTGTTTTACCAAGATACTGATATGATAGCTTCTGTTTTACCAAGATACTGATATGATAGCTTCTCTTTTAGTAAGATACTGATATGATAGCTTCTCTTTTACCAAGATACTGATATGATAGCGTCTGTTTTACTAAAATACTGATATGATAGCTTATGTTTTACCAAAACACTGATATGATAGCTTCTGTTTTACCAAGATACTGATATGATAGCTTCTGTTTTACTAAAATACTGATATGATAGCTTCTGTTTACCAAGATACTGATATGATAGCTTTTGTTTTACCAAGATAGTAATATGATAGCTTCTGTTTTACCAAAATACTGATATGATAGCTTCTGTTTTACCAAAATACAGATATTATAGCTTCTGTTTTACCAAGATACTGATATGATAGCTTCTGTTTTACCAAGATACTGATATGATAGCTTCTGTTTTACTAAAATACTGATATGATAGTTTCTGTTTTACCAAAATACCGATATGATAGCTTCTGTTTTACCAAAATACTGATATTATAGCTTCTGTTTTACCAAGATACTGATATGATAGCTTCTGTTTTACCAAGATACTGCTATGACAGCTTCTGTTTTACCAAGATACTGCTATGACAGCTTCTGTTTTACCAAGATACTGATATGATAGCTTCTGTTTTACTAAAATACTGATATGACAGCTTCTGTTTTACCAAAATACTGATATGATAGCTTCTGTTTTACCAAGATACTGATATGATAGCTTCTGTTTTACCAAGATACTGATATGATAGCTTCTGTTTTACTAAAAAACTGATATGATAGCTTCTGTTTTACCAAGATACTGATATGATAGCTTCTGTTTTACCAAAATACTGATATTATATCTTCTGTTTTACCAAGATACTGGTATGATAGCTTCTGTTTTACCAAGTTACTGCTATGATAGCTTCTGTTTTACCAAGATACTGATATGATAGCTTCTGTTTTACTAAAATACTGATATGACAGCTTCTGTTTTACCAAAATACTGATATGATAGCTTCTGTTTTACCAAGATACTGATATGATAGCTTCTGTTTTACCAAGATACTGCTATGATAGCTTCTGTTTTACCAAGATACTGATATGATAGCTTCTGTTTTACTAAAATACTGATATGATAGCTTCTGTTTTACCAAAATACTGATATTATAGCTTCTGTTTTACCAAGATACTGATATGATAGCTTCTGTTTTACCAAGATACTGCTATGATAGCTTCTGTTTTACCAAAATACTGATATGATAGCTTCTGTTTTACTGAAATACTGATATGACAGCTTCTGTTTTACCAAAATACTGATATGATAGCTTCTGTTTTACCAAAATACTGATATGATAGCTTCTGATTTACCAAGATACTGCTATGATAGCTTCTGTTTTACCAAGTTACTGATATGATAGCTTCTGTTTTACTAAAATACTGATATGACAGCTTCTGTTTTACCAAAATACTGATATGACAGCATTTGTTTTACTTAAAAACTGATATGATAGCTTCTGTTTTACCAAGATACTGATATGATAGCTCCTGTTTTACTAATATAATGAGATGAAAGCTTCTGTTTTACCAAGATACTGATATGATAGCTTCTGTTTTACTTAAATAATGATATGATAGCTTCTGTTTTACCAAGATACTGATATGATAGCTTCTGTTTTACCAAGATACTGATATGATAGCTTCTGTTTTACCAAGATACTGATATGATAGCTTGTGTTTTACCAAGATACTGATATGATAGCTTTTGTTTTACCAAGATACTGATATGATAGCTTCTGTTTTACTAAAATACTGATATGATAGCTTCTGTTTACCAAGATACTGATATGATAGCTTTTGTTTTACCAAGATAGTAATATGATAGCTTCTGTTTTACCAAGATACTGATATGCCAGCTTCTGTGTTACTAAAATACTAATATGATAGCTTCTGTGTTACTAAAATACTAATATGATAGCTTCTGTTTTACCAAAATACTGATATGATAGCTTCTGTTTTACTAAAATACTGATATGACAGCTTCTGTTTTACCAAAATACTGATATGATAGCTTCTGTTTTACCAAGATACTGATATGATAGCTTCTGTTTTACCAAGATACTGATATGATAGCTTCTGTTTTACTAAAAAACTGATATGATAGCTTCTGTTTTACCAAGATACTGATATGATAGCTTCTGTTTTACCAAAATACTGATATTATATCTTCTGTTTTACCAAGATACTGGTATGATAGCTTCTGTTTTACCAAGTTACTGCTATGATAGCTTCTGTTTTACCAAGATACTGATATGATAGCTTCTGTTTTACTAAAATACTGATATGACAGCTTCTGTTTTACCAAAATACTGATATGATAGCTTCTGTTTTACCAAGATACTGATATGATAGCTTCTGTTTTACCAAGATACTGCTATGATAGCTTCTGTTTTACCAAGATACTGATATGATAGCTTCTGTTTTACTAAAATACTGATATGATAGCTTCTGTTTTACCAAAATACTGATATTATAGCTTCTGTTTTACCAAGATACTGATATGATAGCTTCTGTTTTACCAAGATACTGCTATGATAGCTTCTGTTTTACCAAAATACTGATATGATAGCTTCTGTTTTACTGAAATACTGATATGACAGCTTCTGTTTTACCAAAATACTGATATGATAGCTTCTGTTTTACCAAAATACTGATATGATAGCTTCTGATTTACCAAGATACTGCTATGATAGCTTCTGTTTTACCAAGTTACTGATATGATAGCTTCTGTTTTACTAAAATACTGATATGACAGCTTCTGTTTTACCAAAATACTGATATGACAGCATTTGTTTTACTTAAAAACTGATATGATAGCTTCTGTTTTACCAAGATACTGATATGATAGCTCCTGTTTTACTAATATAATGAGATGAAAGCTTCTGTTTTACCAAGATACTGATATGATAGCTTCTGTTTTACTTAAATAATGATATGATAGCTTCTGTTTTACCAAGATACTGATATGATAGCTTCTGTTTTACCAAGATACTGATATGATAGCTTCTGTTTTACCAAGATACTGATATGATAGCTTGTGTTTTACCAAGATACTGATATGATAGCTTTTGTTTTACCAAGATACTGATATGATAGCTTCTGTTTTACTAAAATACTGATATGATAGCTTCTGTTTACCAAGATACTGATATGATAGCTTTTGTTTTACCAAGATAGTAATATGATAGCTTCTGTTTTACCAAGATACTGATATGCCAGCTTCTGTGTTACTAAAATACTAATATGATAGCTTCTGTTTTACCAAAATACTGATATGATAGCTTCTGTTTTACCAAAATACAGATATTATAGCTTCTGTTTTACCAAGATACTGATATGATAGCTTCTGTTTTACCAAGATACTGCTATGACAGCTTCTGTTTTACCAAGATACTGATATGATAGCTTCTGTTTTACTAAAATACTGATATGGCAGCTTCTGATTAACCAAAATACTGATATGAGAGCTTCTGTTTTACCAAGATACTGATATGATAGCTTCTGTTTTACCAAGATACTGATATGATAGCTTCTCTTTTAGCAAGATACTGATATGATAGCTTCTCTTTTACCAAGATACTGATATGATAGCTTCTGTTTTACTAAAATACTGATATGATAGCTTATGTTTTACCAAAACACTGATATGATAGCTTCTGTTTTACCAAGATACTGATATGATGGCTTCTGTTTTACTAAAATACTGATATGATAGCTTCTGTTTTACCAAGCTACTGATATGACAGCTTCTGTTTTACGAAAATACTGATATGATAGCTTCTGTTTTACTTGAATAATGATATAATAGCTTCTGTTTTACCAAGATACTGATATGATAGCTTCTGTTTTACCAAGTTATTGATATGATAGCTTCTTTTTTACAAAGATACTGATATGAAAGCTTCTGTTTTACTTAAATACTGATATGATAGCTTCTGTTTTACCAAGATACTGATATGAAATCTTCAGTTTTACCAAGATACTGATATGATAGCTTCCGTTTTACCAAGTTACTGATATGATAGCTTCTGTTTTACCAAGATACTGATATGCCAGCTTCTGTGTTACTAAAATACTAATATGATAGCTTCTGTTTTACCAAAATACTGATATGATAGCTTCTGTTTTACCAAAATACAGATATTATAGCTTCTGTTTTACCAAGATACTGATATGATAGCTTCTGTTTTACCAAGATACTGCTATGACAGCTTCTGTTTTACCAAGATACTGATATGATAGCTTCTGTTTTACTAAAATACTGATATGGCAGCTTCTGATTAACCAAAATACTGATATGATAGCTTCTGTTTTACCAAGATACTGATATGATAGCTTCTGTTTTACCAAGATACTGATATGATAGCTTCTCTTTTAGCAAGATACTGATATGCCAGCTTCTGTGTTACTAAAATACTAATATGATAGCTTCTGTTTTACCAAAATACTGATATGATAGCTTCTGTTTTACCAAAATACAGATATTATAGCTTCTGTTTTACCAAGATACTGATATGATAGCTTCTGTTTTACCAAGATACTGCTATGACAGCTTCTGTTTTACCAAGATACTGATATGATAGCTTCTGTTTTACAAAAATACTGATATGGCAGCTTCTGATTAACCAAAATACTGATAAGATAGCTTCTGTTTTACCAAGATACTGATATGATAGCTTCTGTTTTACCAAGATACTGATATGATAGCTTCTCTTTTAGCAAGATACTGATATGATAGCTTCTCTTTTACCAAGATACTGATATGATAGCTTCTGTTTTACTAAAATACTGATATGATAGTTTATGTTTTACCAAAACACTGATATGATAGCTTCTGTTTTACCAAGATACTGATATGATAGCTTCTGTTTTACCAAGATACTGATATGATAGCTTCTGTTTTACCAAGATACTGATATGATAGCTTCTGTTTTACTTAAATTCTGATATGATATCTTCTGTTTTACCAAGATACTGATATGAAAGCTTCTGTTTTACCAAGATACTGATATGATAGCTTCTGTTTTACCAAGATACTGATATGATAGCTTCTGTTTTACCAAGATACTGATATGATAGCTTCTCTTTTAGTAAGATACTGATATGATAGCTTCTCTTTTACCAAGATACTGATATGATAGCGTCTGTTTTACTAAAATACTGATATGATAGCTTATGTTTTACCAAAACACTGATATGATAGCTTCTGTTTTACCAAGATACTGATATGATAGCTTCTGTTTTACTAAAATACTGATATGATAGCTTCTGTTTACCAAGATACTGATATGATAGCTTTTGTTTTACCAAGATAGTAATATGATAGCTTCTGTTTTACCAAGATACTGATATGCAAGCTTCTGTGTTACTAAAATACTAATATGATAGCTTCTGTTTTACCAAAATACTGATATGATAGCTTCTGTTTTACCAAAATACAGATATTATAGCTTCTGTTTTACCAAGATACTGATATGATAGCTTCTGTTTTACCAAGATACTGCTATGACAGCTTCTGTTTTACCAAGATACTGATATGATAGCTTCTGTTTTACAAAAATACTGATATGGCAGCTTCTGATTAACCAAAATACTGATAAGATAGCTTCTGTTTTACCAAGATACTGATATGATAGCTTCTGTTTTACCAAGATACTGATATGATAGCTTCTCTTTTAGCAAGATACTGATATGATAGCTTCTCTTTTACCAAGATACTGATATGATAGCTTCTGTTTTACTAAAATACTGATATGATAGTTTATGTTTTACCAAAACACTGATATGATAGCTTCTGTTTTACCAAGATACTGATATGATAGCTTCTGTTTTACCAAGATACTGATATGATAGCTTCTGTTTTACCAAGATACTGATATGATAGCTTCTGTTTTACTTAAATTCTGATATGATATCTTCTGTTTTACCAAGATACTGATATGAAAGCTTCTGTTTTACCAAGATACTGATATGATAGCTTCTGTTTTACCAAGATACTGATATGATAGCTTCTGTTTTACCAAGATACTGATATGATAGCTTCTCTTTTAGTAAGATACTGATATGATAGCTTCTCTTTTACCAAGATACTGATATGATAGCGTCTGTTTTACTAAAATACTGATATGATAGCTTATGTTTTACCAAAACACTGATATGATAGCTTCTGTTTTACCAAGATACTGATATGATAGCTTCTGTTTTACTAAAATACTGATATGATAGCTTCTGTTTACCAAGATACTGATATGATAGCTTTTGTTTTACCAAGATAGTAATATGATAGCTTCTGTTTTACCAAGATACTGATATGCCAGCTTCTGTGTTACTAAAATACTAATATGATAGCTTCTGTTTTACCAAAATACTGATATGATAGCTTCTGTTTTACCAAAATACAGATATTATAGCTTCTGTTTTACCAAGATACTGATATGATAGCTTCTGTTTTACCAAGATACTGCTATGACAGCTTCTGTTTTACCAAGATACTGATATGATAGCTTCTGTTTTACTAAAATACTGATATGGCAGCTTCTGATTAACCAAAATACTGATATGAGAGCTTCTGTTTTACCAAGATACTGATATGATAGCTTCTGTTTTACCAAGATACTGACATGATAGCTTCTCTTTTAGCAAGATACTGATATGATAGCTTCTCTTTTACCAAGATACTGATATGATAGCTTCTGTTTTACTAAAATACTGATATGATAGCTTATGTTTTACCAAAACACTGATATGATAGCTTCTGTTTTACCAAGATACTGATATGATGGCTTCTGTTTTACTAAAATACTGATATGATAGCTTCTGTTTTACCAAGCTACTGATATGACAGCTTCTGTCTTACGAAAATACTGATATGATAGCTTCTGTTTTACCAAGATACTGATATGATAGCTTCTGTTTTACCAAGATACTGATATGATAGCTTCTGTTTTACCAAGATACTGATATGATAGCTTCTCTTTTAGTAAGATACTGATATGATAGCTTCTCTTTTACCAAGATACTGATATGATAGCGTCTGTTTTACTAAAATACTGATATGATAGCTTATGTTTTATCAAAACACTGATATGATAGCTTCTGTTTTACCAAGATACTGATATGATAGCTTCTGTTTTACCAAGATACTGCTTTGACAGCTTCTGTTTTACCAAGATACTGATATGATAGCTTCTGTTTTACTAAAATACTGATATGGCAGCTTCTGATTAACCAAAATACTGATATGAGAGCTTCTGTTTTACCAAGATACTGATATGATAGCTTCTGTTTTACCAAGATACTGATATGATAGCTTCTCTTTTAGCAAGATACTGATATGATAGCTTCTCTTTTACCAAGATACTGATATGATAGCTTCTGTTTTACTAAAATACTGATATGATAGCTTATGTTTTACCAAAACACTGATATGATAGCTTCTGTTTTACCAAGATACTGATATGATGGCTTCTGTTTTACTAAAATACTGATATGATAGCTTCTGTTTTACCAAGCTACTGATATGACAGCTTCTGTTTTACGAAAATACTGATATGATAGCTTCTGTTTTACTTAAATAATGATATGATAGCTTCTGTTTTACCAAGATACTGATATGATAGCTTCTGTTTTACCAAGTTATTGATATGATAGCTTCTTTTTTAAAAAGATACTGATATGAAAGCTTCTGTTTTACTTAAGGGCATATCCAACAGTTTATTTCTGACGGTGAGAATTTTTTCCATTTGAGATATTTTATTCTTCAATTGACAGAGAATCGAATTTTGCCCAAAAAAATATATGTTGTCGATTTCGTTTTTGCAAAAAATGCTGCTGAAAATTGAACATTTTTGGAATTTTGGAGTAAAAAACGTTTTTTATTTAAAAAATTTAAATATGATTTTTTAATCAAAATATACTTATATAATTGGGCTCAAATTGAAGCAAAATAATTCAAGATGGTTAGAAAAATCTAACTTGACCATTTAAAGAATTAATTCTTACTCAAATAAAGCCAAAAACGTCATGGTTACCCCCAAAAACGGTAAGAAATGAACATTTGAAATGCACATTTTAGATTTTTTTTAAATATTTCTAACGGTGTCGATTTGACCAAAGTAAGATATGTTATTCTTTGAAAAAAATGGAACGTCATAACGTTTTGAAAAATATTTGTCACCGTACTCGTTTTTGAGAAAAATCGAGTAATATCATACTGTTTACTCAATCCCTTCCGTAAGCCTCACAAATTGCGCCAAAAAGGACGTTTCGGAACGTAACGTTATAGTTCCCGCTAATTTTTCATAGGCAGTGCGACGGTGTTGCAGACAAATGTATTTTTACACTGTGACTTTGTTGGATAGTTGTCTTGACAGCAGTCATGTCGCCTCTTCTTCTTTATAATGGACCAGTATATGAACGAGATAATAATTCAGTTAGCTCTTCTATAGTGTTCGTCAAAATTGTGAAACCCGGGTGTGAAACATGCAAACCATTAACCCGAATAATTCAGTCGTTATATTCCGCTGATCTACGATTACTACCTAGCAAGTAGGAGAGATCGATTACGGGGAGGTACTGAATTATTCGGTTTAGCAAACCATGGAATAACAAACTATTAAAATAGTCCCCGGCTATCGTATACGGTATTTCATCCCTCTTCCTCTGAGTTCAGTATTTTTGTGATTTTACTTTTTACAACAAACGAATTACACGTTAGAAGTCCGTTTCTGTGTGTCGGTCTATAGTACAAAGCAGGGTTAATTTTCATATTATATTTACATTTGATGTTTTTCATTTAATATGCCACTTGACGTCCGTCGTCATTATTTATTTTACCGTTACTTTACAAAGAAGTGTTTGTCTTACACCAAGGCCGTTGCGCATGTTCATTTAAAGTTAGGGAAATCGCCGAGCGGAGCGAGGCGAAAAATTTTTGAGCCTTTTTTTAGGGGGGGTTGGGTGCCTGAAACGGGAGAAGCTAGCTCATCATTTCAGCATTACTATTTATAAAAAAAAAAAATATATATATAACAGAAATGCGATATTATTTTTTTTAGCTAGCCTATAAGTAAATATTAAAATTAATCTCTGTTGGTCAACCCAAACTTTTCGATTCCCCTGTGACCTGTACTATTGAAAAGCTTCAGCACACGTTCTTATGTACATACATGTATATATTTATGTCCAGTTGCAAGTTATAAGCTTCTAGAAGACGAGAACATGTACTTATAAGCATTCTCTGTAAACATTCAGCTGGAAGTCATGTCAACCTACCTGGACACATTATTCTACCAATTTTTAAGTCATTGGTTTGACCTACCAGGGTTCGAACCCACGACCTACCGCACTAGAATCAACGACACACGCTAGCATACAACCAAACAATGCTGATCATTATCAGAAAAAAAACACGAAAAAAATATATTCAAACAATACCAAAAATATATTTCATACTTTTTTTTTATTAAAGATAAATAAAAATCATGAACTGCCTTATACATCAAAGACTTCCATAGAAAAGGCGCTTCATGATTTTGTTTAAATTAATTATGAATAATTATTATTTTTTTGGTCAATGAATTATTTTATCAATGAGCATTTGAGTTGATAGTGTAACATTGGTAGTAATAGCGTTATCGATTCAAAAATAAACCAAGGAAAGTCATAAGCCAGCATACTTATAGGGGGTGTTAAAACTCATGAGTTACCTCTTTCATCTTTTTTTCTCTTTAAAGAACCCGTCTTCAACCAGATTTGTACCGACATTAAGATTGGTTTCAATTTTTTTATTTTGATTTGTATTCGGAACCGTGACTTACTTTCTACAGTCACCACTATGGCAAAAGCTGCAATCGCTGCTGCAGATGGGACACACTGTATGTAGTGTGCCGGTAGATAATTTGAAACTCGAAACTCGCATATTGATAATGTAAAATAAATAATTAAAAAAAAAAGACACTTCGAAAGTTTAGTCGTCGTTTCAAAAGTGAGGCATTTGCCTCATTTGCCTCCATTACGCTACGGCCCTGTACACTGATTTACATTACACTGTCTTTATAATTTCACATATCAAAATCAATAAAGAGCACGTGAAATTTTGCAACAAAACACTTGTCTAAAATCTCACCCACTCCGTATTATATATTCCTGTTGCAGTTTTGGCTTTTTCTCTTTACAGGCTTCTAGCTATAACAAAAATCTGTATGTTGACTCTTAGTGTTTTGAATTATATGTGTCGTTGGTTTGCTGACGTATTAATGTATACCTTTAAAATCTTTATCATTAAAAATGGATTGATTGGGTATAGAAATATTCCGTCTCTGGACTGCTACTGTCCAACAGTTACGTGTATATATTTGCTAAAATTGGGTGTGGCCGTTTAGCTGCTCAGATGTATAAATTTGCAGCCTCATTTAGTCGAAATAAAAATGTCGTAATATCAGATGCATAGAGTAAGGAGAGTTTCGCGCTATCTGTACGCTCAAATACCATCTAAATAAATGATTGAAGGGATAAAGGAACTTCGAATAAAATCTATAAACAACAACAAAGGTCACATGAAAATTGAAGTTGCGCCTTTTGCAGTTGTAGATGAAAACATACTTTGTTGAACAAAACAGATCAGTTTGACATTAACTTGAGCATAAACAAAACGACCGAAAAATGTTGAATGTTAAAATAAATTGTGGACATTTTTTCGTGTGTTTTTGCTTTTATGACATATTTACTATAATTTATATAAGTATATGAAATTGAAACTGTGACAGTATTTTTTTCACCTCAACGAGCCTGACTGCCGTGGTTTTACGCTTCAATATATTAGTTATTGCATATATACACAATGGAAATTGTTTTCTGTTCTACTGCCCTCTACATAGTTTGGTTGTATACAATGTAACCACTGATAAAGACTACTAGAGTGGGGCGCTCATATTCGCCGTGGACACAATTTCGCCGTTTTATTATTTTAAGGTGTAAAAACTTCAAAGGATGGTTGAAATGGAAGAAATATGCCGATAAATTATATTTTAAAAACAAATATGGTTATTTTTGAAAATGAGACATAATTTCGGAACTAACCGCAAAGGACCGAAAAACGGACATCGGTTTACAGCCAATTTCCTGAATGAAAAAAAAATTCAAAGAAATATTTCTTAGTTATTTTCTTGACTGATTGCCCAAACTTTCATTTTTTTTACACCTTTCAAATGTCTGCTATTCATCTATAATGAAATTTATTTGATAAATATTGTTTAAAGCTGCAGTTATTTGGTTTAAAATAGATATGCAAAAACAGCAAATATGTGTCCCCCGTTGACAAAAAATCAGGAAATTTCAAACACCCTTTAATCACACTTTTCAGATGATTTTTCTCAAAACAAACACGTTTTCAAGCTACGAATAATTTGCATTTGAAGTTATCTTCATATAGAAATATCAGTATACTTCAAAAACATAAAGACCTGAACATAAACTGAAGAAAACATGGAAAGATATGGCGAAATTGAGCACCCTGCTCTATATTATTATTGATTATTCAAAAAAGTGAATTCAAAGAGAAAGATGCGGAAAGAAATTCTAAAATTTTCGTTTTGAAATAAGATATAAAATAAAAATAAAAAACCAAAACTGGAACACTGTTTGAGACAATTATCAGTTGAGAACTAATGATTATGCATCACTATATGAAACTGATGAATTGATTGTTGCCGTGCTCCAGTGGCAAATATATCACGCATATCTACGACGAGGCGAGAGTGGATCGATTGATACATTATCAAGATATAAAGAGTGTACTAGCGGTAAAACGTATGCCGTACTAGATAAAGTTGAATGATGATCAAAATCGTGAGTAAAGCTATTAGCCCCCCCCCCCCTCCCCATTTTGAATTATGGTATTTTGTCAAAGGCTGTTTTTTCCCCATCATGTTATGGACCTACTGACTGAAAAGGGCGTGTCTAATTAGTAAAGACACCTACACTGGGTTTTTTTTGTGTTTTATTTTTAAATTATATTTGTTTCCTCAAACATAAGTAAACACCAACATCGTCGGATATTTTCTACTTGTATGTCAGTGTATATATTACAATGTTTTCCTATTTCAATATTTTTTTATTACTGTGTCATCTTTTGTTTTACATTGTTTACCGGTTAAAGTTCATATTCATTTAAAGAGCTACTGTATATCTATTAGCACTTCAACGCAAAGCTAGATGCATGATAAATGCTATATTACGCCGTATTTATTTTTTCTCAAGAAACCTTTTTTTTTCATCTTTCTCAAGTAAAAACCAAACTTTAAGTTTTCTATCCTGAATGACAAAATCTCGGAAAAAGTTGATAAAGAACTAATTACAATTTGTGGTACTTTCTTATGCAATAATAAATCATTATGCATTTGCTCTCGTTGTTTTCTACTGTATTGAAGATAATTTAATAAAACGGAAACTTAAGTGAGTATGGTCTAGTAATGATTAAGATAATTGCAGTTCTTTTATAATAGACCAAATGGACAAAGATATCTTTTAGTTTTGAATTCTAGTTCTGCTAAATTATTCTGTATGATTTTTTGCCGATTCCCGACGTGCCATTTCCAATGAGGAAAGAAACCGCTCTTTCCAAACGGCCATTATGACGTCGTTGAAACACCGTGAAATTACGGGAAACAATAGACGACGTTTACGTTTGTTATTACCTCCCCTGAAACTGTTGGATATGCCCTTAAATACTGATATGATAGCTTCTGTTTTACCAAGATACTGATATGAAATCTTCAGTTTTACCAAGATACTGATATGATAGCTTCCGTTTTACCAAGTTACTGATATGATAGCTTCTGTTTTACCAAGATACTGATATGCCAGCTTCTGTGTTACTAAAATACTAATATGATAGCTTCTGTTTTACCAAAATACTGATATGATAGCTTCTGTTTTACCAAAATACAGATATTATAGCTTCTGTTTTACCAAGATACTGATATGATAGCTTCTGTTTTACCAAGATACTGATATGATAGCTTCTGTTTTACCAAGATACTGATATGATAGCTTCTGTTTTACCAAGATACTGATATGGCAGCTTCTGATTAACCAAAATACTGATATGATAGCTTCTGTTTTACCAAGATACTGATATGATAGCTTCTGTTTTACCAAGATACTGATATGATAGCTTCTCTTTTAGCAAGATACTGATATGATAGCTTCTCTTTTACCAAGATACTGATATGATAGCTTCTGTTTTACTAAAATACTGATATGATAGCTTATGTTTTACCAAAACACTGATATAATAGCTTCTGTTTTACCAAGATACTGATATGATAGCTTCTGTTTTACTAAAATACTGATATGATAGCTTCTGTTTACCAAGATACTGATATGATAGCTTTTGTTTTACCAAGATACTAATATGATAGCTTCTGTGTTATCAAAATACTGATATGATAGCTTCTGTTTTACCAAGATACTGATATGATAGCTTCTGTTTTACCAATATACTGATATGATAGCTTCTGTTTTACTTAAATTCTGATATGATAGCTTCTGTTTTACCAAGATACTGATATGATAGCTTCTGTTTTACCAAGATACTGATATGATAGCTTATGTTTTACCAAGATACTGATATGATAGCTTCTGTTTTACCAAGATACTGATATGATAGCTTCTGTTTTACTAAAATACTGATATGGCAGCTTCTGTTTAACCAAAATACTGATATGATAGCTTCTGTTTTACCAAGATACTGATATGATAGCTTCTGTTTTACCAAGATACTGATATGATAGCTTCTCTTTTAGCAAGATACTGATATGATAGCTTCTCTTTTACCAAGATACTGATATGATAGCTTCTGTTTTACTAAAATACTGATATGATAGCTTATGTTTTACCAACACACTGATATGATAGCTTCTGTTTTACCAAGATACTGATATGATAGCTTCTGTTTTACTAAAATACTGATATGATAGCTTCTGTTTACCAAGATACTGATATGATAGCTTTTGTTTTACCAAGATACTAATATGATAGCTTCTGTGTTATCAAGATACTGATATGATAGCTTCTGTTTTACCAAGATACTGATATGATAGCTTCTGTTTTACCAAGATACTGATATGATAGCTTCTGTTTTACTTAAATACTGATATGATAGCTTCTGTTTTACCAAGATACTGATATGATAGCTTCTGTTTTACCAAGATACTGATACGATAGCTTCTGTTTTACAAAGATACTGATATGATAGCTTTTGTTTTACTAAAATACTGCTATGACAGCTTCTGTTCTACGAAGATACTGATATGATAGCTTCTGTTTTACTAAAATACTGATATGGCAGCTTCTGTTTAACCAAAATACTGATATGATAGTTATGTTTTACCAAGATACTGATATGATAGCTTCTGTTTTACCAAGATACTGATATGATAGCTTATCTTTTAGCAAGATACTGATATTATAGCTTCTCTTTTACCAAGATACTGATATGATAGCTTCTGTTTTACTAAAATACTGATATGATAGCTTATGTTTTACCAAAACACTGATATGATAGCTTCTGTTTTACCAAGATACTGATATGATAGCTTCTGTTTTACTAAAATACTGATATGATAGCTTCTGTTTACCAAGATACTGATATGATAGCTTTTGTTCTACCAAGATACTAATATGATAGCTTCTGTGTTATCAAGATACTGATATGATAGCTTCTGTTTTACCAAGATACTGATATGATAGCTTCTGTTTTACCAAGATACTGATATGATAGCTTCTGATTTACTTAAATACTGATTATATAGATTCTGTTTTACCAAGATACTGATATGATAGCTTCTGTTTTACCAAGATACTGATATGATAGCTTCTGTTTTACCAAGATACTGATACGATAGCTTCTGTTTTACAAAGATACTGATATGATAGCTTCTGTTTTACTAAAATACTGATATGATAGCTTCTGTTTTACCAAAATACTGATATGATAGCTTCTATTTTACCAAGATTCTGCTATGACAGCTTCTGTTCTACCAAAATACTGATATGATAGCTTCTGTTTTACTAAAATACTGATATGATAGCTTCTGTTTTACCAAGATACTGATATGATAGCTTTTGTTTTACCAATATACTGATATGATAGCTTCTGTTTTTCCAAGATACGGATATGATAGCTTCTGTTTTACTAAGATACTGATATGATAGCTTCTGTCTTACCAAGATCAATACCGGCTCTTGAAGATACTGATAAAATATACCAAGCTTAGTTCAATAGGACTTTTATCAAGAACTGCAATTGATGGATTGTTAAGAATGAACATTACAGAAAAGATAAGTTTTTATTTATATTTCATAAAAGTATTATATTTTTGAAAACGAAAGGCTAGCAGCAATATGCAGCAGAAGTAGCTTAAAACGCTACATTTCCTCCTTATAAAGTTCCAGACTAAAAGGTAAAAGTATTTGTTTCCTTAGTAGTCAAGAAAAGATTGATGATAATTACTCGTGTACAGTAAAACAGCAGACACGAGGTTTATGTATTAAGCACAAAACGAATTATTCAATTAAATTGTTCCTTGGGAAATCAGAACATTAGAAAAAAAAATACTGAGGTCTTTTCAGCATTTGCGGTTACACTATTCATAGACGATCTGTATTGGCTGGTAATCTATAAAGCCGGATACCTGGCAGAAATACAGCAAACAAAATGTTAAAGTTCATGGCACATCCTGTCATGGTTCAAACACAAGGCCTCCACCGACACCATCTATGCGATTTACATTGAACACATCATTCTATATTTAACTTTTTTTATTATTTTATTTCACTGGTTATTGTGTTGTAGATGCTTATTTTCACAAATGTTTTATCCCGATACTTATGTAACTAATAGTGAGTTCATAAGTATATTTAAAGTTTGCATTTCACCCCTTTGTTATTTGAACCATATCAGCTTTATCAACGATGATTGCAAATGTTGTGCACGTTCGTATTCATATAACTTTAGTTGCTTATAGTTCCCGCATATAACACTCATTCTTAGAGTAAATTGCAAACTGAAGGTGAAATGAACGTTAAACTGCAGCGCTACTTTTCATATTTGTTTCCATTACTAAAAAGCACGCAATAAATCAACAAAAAATATTGAAGTAAGACATAAATCACTGATATCAAAAATAAACTGACAACACCATGGCCAAATATGAAAAAGAAAAACAGACAGTAGACAAAAGCAACATAGAAAACTAAAGACTGAGTAACACGAGTCCCATCAAAAACTGGGGTTGATCTCAGGTGCTCCAGAAAGGTAAGATGATCCTGCTCAACATGTGGCACGCGTCGTGTTGCTCATTTTATTACAAGCGCCGTCTAATATGGTAGATCACATTGATACAAAAGGAAAGGGTATTGTATTTACGATATAAGAAACATATCCGATATCATAAGTGAAACCGTTATTCTATAAATATTAGTCAGCTTTACGAAAATGTCACATCAGTTTCTGAACATAAGTAGTCATGTGGTTTTTAAAGATACTATTGATTACAAACTGTGTAATTCAAAACATAAACTAGTTTAAGCGCATTATCTAAAAGCCTAGTATTAAACTAGTTTTCATAATTGCATTCTTAATAACCAGGAAGAAAGAATTATGTTAACCCTCACAGATGTACATAATTTGTGGCAGAACACAGGAGGCAATAAAGAAATAAAACGAAGAACGTATGTAATGTTCGAACAGATATTCGTGCATTAGATATGTTACAATGTATTGAACGCGGAAATGTATGATTTTTTTGTGATTATTTGAAAAATGGTAAACATGTTACATATCGTGTTGTGTCATATTTTCTTATATTTCCCTCAGTTTTAGTTTGTAACCCGGATTGTTTTTTCTCTATCGATTTATAAATTTTGAACAGCGATATTCTTCTGTTGCCTTTATAGTTTTCACGATGATAATGTATAACAATAAAACGAATTATAGCTCTTTCTATTTGAATATATCCTGTATTGTTCTTATCTACAGATTTCGATGAACCCTACTGTGAAAAAAAAATGAAAACACAAGAATTGAACAAAAGATAATATCTGTGTATGTTAATATGACATATTGGCTAACAGAGAATACATGCAATTATAAAGTTCCCCTTTTTAAGTATATATTCACAGGATAGTTAAACTATTTATTAAAATACTGATATAGAGTTAAAAAAAAGTAGCATAATCGAGGTTGAGCACCTTACTCTAAATCTTTCTAACTTATTAACATCTATTTTATCAGCAATCAAAGACGGGCTTCACAGTTATTGTGAAACTGCCTGTTCTAGAGGTGGCGTGAATAAGATGTGGATACTGAAAAATTACAAAGATCCTTTATAGTGGGAGATATTATGGACATAATTGTGCAAATCGTGATACAAGCATGAAATTTGGTATAAATGTTAACTAAATGATACTTATAAAAAATCCGCTGCTGGCCAGAAAAAAAAATAATTTTTTCAAGATGGCCACCACACATTTTGAAAATGGCGCCATAACAATTTAGCCAATATTTGTTAATCCTTTGAAAGGTGTGTTATCTGTAAGATCCATTGTTAGATTTGATAAAAAGAAAATGACAGTTCATAAATAACGACTAGACAATACATTAATGAAACTTAAGGTGACTTCCGGTTTCAAAATGTCGGCTAACGAGTCCAAAAATTTCGATTTTTTTTACCTTCAAGCAATTTTACAAGGGATTTTAATCCTTGAAAGATGTGTTATGTATAATTCAATGTAAGATATGATAAAACGTTTAAAACAGCTCCTTAGTACGACAAACAACACATAACTGAAGAAAAATAGTGGTTTCCGGTTCCAAATTAGATGCAAGTACGTAAAAAATATTTTAATAATTTTCATCAACTTAACAAGTAATAACACAAGCATGAAATACAAGCATGAAATTTGGTATACAGGTGGACTAAACGATAATTAAAAGAAATCAGGCGCTGGCCATCAAAATTTCCATTTTTTCAAGATGGCCACTGATCATTTTGCAAATGGCGTCATATCCTGTTGTAAATCTTTGAAAATTGTGTTATAGGTATTATCCAATGTAAGGTTTTATAAAGCGTAAAGTACAGTTCCTAAAGTACTGAAAAAACAACACATAAATGACAAAAAAGAGTGATTTCCGGTTTCAAAATGGCGGCAAATTTTTTGAAAATGTATTTTTTTATAATTTTCATCAACTTAACAAGTGAAATCACATTCTTTGTTAAGATTAAATGCCTAGTTTTGTTAGAAAGACAGGTTCGTTATCTTTAAATTATCGGACAGTAGCCAATAAAAAAAATCGTACAAGGAAGGACAGAACGGTAGCATTTACAGTCACCAACACAACTGGATTTTTCGCCTCCTCATTTCAAAAGTTCCCGACAGGAGGATGCAACTTTGGATATGCTCTTTGAATGTGCTCCGAAAAAAAACTCTTGTGGGCGGAACTACATCACAATGCCGTTGCTTCCTGGGTAAAAATTTACATCGTGCCTCGTTAACAGCAAATAGTGATGTTGATCTGTTATACATGATGCAAACAAATGCTTCTTTTATGTCCTTGTATGTGTCTTTATACTTCAGCAAAGAAATAAGTAAGTCCCTTACATGTTGAAATACTTCCTATGTCATCCAAACTGACCTATTCCCTTAGGGTCACATGCACCGAATGTATAAATGAAAGGAAGAGTAGCTACACGAGGATCAAACGCATTTGATATATCACGTACAGGAAGCCATCAAAAGTCTTCATTCAGCCAAAACTGCTACATCTGTGTCGGTGCTACCTTAAATTACCGTCCTGCAACAATTTTCATAATCAGGCCGAACATGGACAAACATTCGTATATCTGCTTCTCCATGCTTACAAGGGATAGCTGGAAAGTATCCTTATTAGTCTCTACAGAAGCATTTCTGTCGACAAGTCACTTGAAAAAAATTTTTTCGTTGTCATCTTCATAGAGAAAACTACTCAAGAACCCAACTTTTGTCTTCTCACATCTAGCCTTTCAATGATTCATTTAGTAAATCTTACACAATATCTACTCTTGAATACTTATCGATGCAAGATTGTATTTAAGGCCGTAAAACACAATTGCAAAATCATCCAATATTGATTCCCTACAAGGTGGCCTGGAATTAACCATTGCTGCTCTATCAACGATAAATGCGTCAGAATTTGGATATACAAATTACAAAATATTTCAAGTTTATCCATTTGCACCGATTTAATACCACTGTTTAAAATGACATCTGAAGACAAAAACGGAGGAGCAGTTTGTCTTTATGGATTAAGAAATATTCCAAATTAATTTGTCCACTGCGACAAAAAATAAAAGTGAAGAAAAGATATCTAAGAGCTCTAGCTTTGTTTTTTACAAAAACGTTTACAGTTTATTTTACCGACATGAAAGGAGTTGTTCTTTTTAATCTGGTTATAAGGAACCGGTTCTCCTTCGTTTTGTATTTGCTTCAAACGATCTTCAAATTATTTGCCTTTGATCTTTTAAAAAAAACCTTGTGTGTTCATTAAGTCGTTCATCTATTATAGAATGCCTCAAACCACTAGATCTTGCAAATTTATCTGATAGTCTACTGACTTCTGGTGTAGATACCATCAAAATCTGACTCATGAAATAAGCATACTACCAAATTCACAAGAAGTTCTTATTTGATAATTGAACACCAGGAATTGAACTGTTGTAGAGATGACTATATTTTCTTACGCCAGTCTATCAAATCATGGAACGTCACAGAGTCATGACATGATTATAATTTCTGTGTTTAGCTTTCTTACGCCGATATATACCTTTCAAGCTAAAACACATAAAGTTATATGATGCACGTGTCTAGTCCTAGGTGCATTTTAACATACATACAAGAATATGCCGTTCTAGATGTTGCAATAATGGTTTTACCGTCACGTAATATATCACCCAGAATTATATAACAAGTCATTTCAATGTGAAATCCACCTTACATGACGATAAACCTATCTTCTCTGTACAAATCAGGCAATTCCCACTGAATATCCATTACCAAAAGTGGCTAATCTGCCGTTACTTTTGATGTTTTTTCTCGTTTTAACCATATTTTCCATCTTATCCATTAAATACCTGATCATTGCAACTGAATTGGCTTGTTTTTAAACAGTGGCATCATAGATTTTACACTTACTTGCCTTTTAGAGAAATGAGATGAACTACGATTTATACCAGTTTGCACTGGTAGTACATACAAATCACTCATTATGTCTAAAACTAGTTTGCGCATGCGCAAAATTGTTAAATCATGTGTGTCATAACCTTGAAAAATGTTATCAAACCAAATCATAATATCATTTAAAATCCCAAATCATTTATTTTACAGTAAATAGTTAAAATATTTTTCAATGAATTTTGTTACATTTTTGCGCATGCGCAAACCCTGTATGTGTCAAATACTCATGTCTAGTGAATTATTCACATGTAAAGAAGGTAACTACCAAACCTGACAGCTGTGTTTCACTAAAAGAAGGTAAACGAAAAGTTTTCCCGAAAAAATCAGTATTTTCAAGCTGAAAAAACAGCCATTTTAGAAAACGGCGGTGGCCATCTTGAAAAAATGATTTTTTTTTAATGGCCAGCAGTTGTTTCTTAAAAAGTATATAATAATGATGCTTTGTGGTAATTTTCATGCTTGTATCATCATTTGCACAATTCCCTCGATTTTGCCTGCTAATATCTTCCACTATTAGAGTACATACAATCTAACTTAGTCCAGTCAATCTAAGTGAAATTTGGCCCAACCTTAAACAAATTGCAACAGAAACAAATTTGGTATCATTTGAAAGCTATACATGTCCTTTATCAAATATCAAAAGTCCTAAGAAATCGTAGTTGCCGAAAACCCCTTTTTTGGGGGAAAACAACTCAATTTTAATGAAAAATCGCCGAAAACTGGATTTGTTGTATTTAATGAAATTATGAAAAAAATCTTCAACTGACATGATTTCAAATAGTTTAAACTTCTTAAATCATGCAATTTCAGCGAATTGAAAGGCATTAGACCTAGTCAAGCCAGTTTTGGGGTAAAAATTGATGATTTTGTCCAAAAATCGCTGAAAACTGGATTTGTTGTATATAATGAAACAATGAAATAAATCTTTAACTGACATGATTTCAAATAGTTTTAAATACTTAAATCATGCAATAACAGCATATTAGAAGACAATAAACCAAGTCAAGCCAATTTTGGGGTAAAAATTGATGATTTTGTCCAAAAATCGCTGAAAACTGAATTTGTTGTATATAATGAAATTATGAACAAAATAATTAAATGATATGATTTCAAATAGTTTTAACGTCTTAAATTATGCCATATCAACTATTTAAAAGGTATTATACCCAAGTCCAGACATTTTGGGGTAAAAATTGGTTATATTGTTAAAAAAGCATTGAAAATGGATATTTTCTAGTTAAAATGAAATTCTGAGGCAAATTTTCACAGCATATCAATTTATTATGTACACACATAGTTTCTCAAAGTCAAAAGGCTGTTCAATTGTCTTTGTATAAATAATGTTTTTCAAATAAAGATATATCATTTTATTTGAACTGTTAGTATTTCAATATTTACGTTGAAGTTAAGTCACACTGTGTAAGATTTGGTGAATTTGTACAGTTTATACCTCGACATTCACCACAGCCTATTGAACAGTCAATTCCATGTTTCCTGCAAGTACATCGCTTGCTATCACAATTCTGCTTACAATTACAACGAATAATTTTCAATAGTTTGTCTGGTGCAGGTGGTAATGTTGACCGAATTGGAAGCAGTTTATTTCCTGATGTATACCAACCCCATTCGATTGGGTGAATTTCTACATCATCTTGAATCCAGATTTTACTTTGGTAGAACGTTCTTAGAGAATGAAATTTAGCTGCATTGGATGTAGGCGGCAGAGAGTGTACTTGTACGTAAATGTTCCCGACTAGAACCTTGGAGGCAAATTTCCTATATCTGAGCAGATCCAAACTTTCTAACTCTAATCCTCCATACAGATGAAAGAATATTTCCTCTCCTGCTTTTGCTATTTCGTTATGACTTGAGTCGTTCAAAAATGTCATAGCTTTCTCTTGCAGGTACTGAGATGACATGAACTTTTTCAAAACTGCACCCTTTCCGTGTCCAAATATATGTGACACGGTGTCACAGCCAGTGAATGCATGAATTACAGGCAAAATGATGCATATAGTCTTCCCTAATGTTTCCTTTGTTTTCTTTATGTCCCATATTCGTATTCTGAGGGTGTTTTGTTTAGGCTCAGATTTGAAGTAAATGTTATGATGATCGGAATGTGACCTGGAACAGAGTATCACTAGCAAATCGGTGTCTTCTCCAATCACTATTACCTGGCTATGTTGTGAATGTTGTACAGCTGTCTGAATGATGGTTACATCAGCATCATACGGCGCATGTACTACTTTATAATTGCTATCTTCTAATTTCAAGCTAAGCATTTTAATAAATCTCTGTTTGTTATATGAATTTGACAAAAAAACCTCCTTTTTCGACCTACATGGCATATCATCAGTGAATTCCACCTTTGGAGCCAAGATTTCCTTTGTACGGCGCACATGTGTTACATCTTTTAATGTTGTTTTTTACGGAAGGTATAGTCCATTGTGTTTTTCCCTACTAAAGACTGTATAATTCCTTTCCCAACTTCTTCTGCTCTATCTGCATTTACAGAACTGTCTGCTGTAATACCATTTTCAATGTTCCGTAGGGAATCATCCCCTTTAAATGGGTCCCGATCTTTTATGAAAGAAAGAACAGTTAGTATGTCATCCTTATCTCGTTTTTGTCTAGCCTGAGATTCTTCTTTGTGTTGCTCACTTGTGTGATATCCTATACCTGTTAGATCTTGCACAGCTTGGTTCATTTCTCCACATGCTGGCATCGACAACAACCATTGTGACCTCTGAACATCACCCATACCACGACCTCTTGTTAGACCTCCTGCAGTTTTTACACTTCGCATAAGTACTTGCTCGATCATTAAATCGGAGGACAGTCCAGCCTAATACCTTTCGCTTCTACGCATGACGTGATGCCCTTTTTGAAATGCTGCAAATCCTTCTGGATGATCTTTTGGTAGTTGTTGCATTTTCATCAAATATACATAAGCAGATTTTGTGTACAAATTGTGACCTGAAGCTGCTAGATAAGGTAACATTGCACTTATAGCGTCCAAATGCAAGTTTCGTTAACTTGATCTAATTCATCATCCTCTTGGCCAGGGATCTGAATGCCAAAAATATCGGATGTCAAAATGCAGTGTAAAGCTGTGTCAATAAGCATGTGTGCTCTTAATGCACGTGCTACAGCTTTGTCGTTGAGTATGTGTGAGACAGCATTTGGAGCGTAGATCAGTTCAAGAATTTCTTGAATCCCAGAGTTATTCATAATATGACCAATACTTCCAAGAAAACTCATTTCTGTATGAAAACCGCCTAACCTCAAGACTAGTGACTTCAGTTGACTGTTTGGTTACTCATTTTGCACAATGGTCAGTGCTTTCCAATATAGTGGTTGGTCGAATGTTAGTACAGGTGATATATCATATCGAGTTGCTAGATTGCAAACGAATGTCAATGTTGAGTAGATACAGGACATATATGTTGCGCTCATGTCTATCATTGGGAGAAAGGATACTGTAGATTTTCCTGGATATTCTCCTTTATGTACCATTTGCATCGTTCCGGACCATCCTGGAGTAGGATTTTTCAAAGGCCACACTACAAGTGATAATAAATCTAGACGGGCTGTTTTATCTATAGTTTTGATTTTTTCTAGCTCAGAATATGACATTTTTGCCATAAAGTCATTTTGGGGTTTGTAATATTGGATGTTGATTCTCGCTGCTGCCTTGATATCTTCTGCAGAAACATCCCTTCTAAGAATAGCATCAGTTTTCATAGTTCCAGGTGTAATTCCTGCAATAAGCCCCATACCATGAAAAGTATCATTACCGTCCAAGGTTCTAATATTGTGATCAACATTGTCTGCAACAAACTGAATAAAACTATTGCTTACATCTCCTGGCAGGTCAATTCCCTGAGATATAGCGGCAGATGATTCAAATCTTTGAATCTCGGAGTATGATGTACAAAACCCAAGACTGTGTATGGTCGACACAAGAAAGCGGGAAGCAAAATTATGGGGAAGCTGTATGCCAAGCCCGAGCTGTAAAGGTGTAAGAAGAATGCGAGGTCTAGACGCTTGCATAACTGCCTGTCCAATTGATGCAATCTTCAGTTTTGAGTCTTTTTCAACAAAAATTGTTTTCATAAGGAGTCTTAAACTATCTGGGACATATTGCAAGTTCTGATCTATTGATGCTATGTCTGAGGGAAATGGATAATACTCCTTTGAAGTTTCTACTGATCGAATGTCACTTTTGATAAACTTTGCAGCTGCTAAAATAATAGCTTGTTTCTCATCTTCAGAATTTTGATGCTTTGGTCGATGGTAAAAGTTTTGTAGAATGGTTGTTGCATTATCTCTAAGTGTAACAATACTACTTTTCCCGGATATATCTGTGATAAGAATATCATCTTTAAAATGGTTCTTAAGTTTTCTCTTCAAATAAACAGAACTGTAGGCTTGCTCTCCACATGAATCATTCATCTTATCAACGAGTTCCTTAATTGTGATTTGTTCATCATCATGATTTTTTAGGTATTCGACAATGTTTAAGAAATAATCCTCATAAGCTGCTGTCCTACCCCTACTGCTGTTCTCTTTTTTCTTGGGTGCAGGTGAAAAGGCTAAAGGGATCTTTTTGTTTGTCCTGAAATTCACGCTGCATGCTTGATGGTACAGCGCATCTGCAGCATGCAGATCACTAATTGATTGAAGTCTACCTTGGATTTCTGATGCCCATACATCGTCACGTTCATTGCATACTTGAATGATTCTAGTCTGAAAGTCATCTGTTCGTACAGGAAAAACTTCACTACCTTTCTTTTTATTTTTTGTTGCTTCTCTGCCACAGAGAAAGCAGTGATCTTGGAAATTGAATTGCGACTTGGAACGTAAACAAGGAGTATTGACTTTAATTTCCTTCAGAATGTTTTTTTGTCTATTATATCTAAGAATTTCTGTCGGATTTGTATATGTTCTTCTGCAGGATTGGTGAACAAACTGACCTGACTCTACATTTAAATCATCCCCTCTCTCGCTGCTTGCTTTAGCAATACCTTGACTCCCCTTTTCTCGCAACTTGACCAGTGATTCTCTGTTATCATCTTTAAAACATATTCCACAATTTTCCATACTCAAAGCAGTTATCACCTGAAAAAGAAAAACGCCGTTCTTAATAACGGAACATTTCAAGGGCTAAGTATAAAATCAAAGTTAGAATTGCTTAGTTTAATAGTTCTTTTAAGGGCCAGATATCAAAGCAGACATCATACAATGACATGTTTTATTAAATTGCATTTTCAGTGGGTTTTAATCTACCCTTCTTCTTAGGACTAATTGTACATGTTGTGAACAGTATTCTATTTCGATTCAGATCTGTTTGTTTTATTTTCTTTTGTTTCTTAACATCCCATCAGATGATATGTATCGTACATCGGGTTATTTTTTACGGGTTGTAATTTTCTATTATTTTAACGGTCATATTCCCATAAATTGATTATTTTATAAAATTATGAATTAAAGTTACCTAAAAATCATCTTCAGCATTTTATGGTGATTTAAATCAATATAATTCTCCAGAGTACACTTTGAAAAATGCAGTCTTCAAGTTGCACATTCTGAAAAAAGAAAAAAATTATACTTTTTTTATTTGTTTTATTTAATAACTATAGGATTTATCTTATTTTCTTCAAATTCACTTAAGTTTATTCTTATATTTCATGTCAATAGTAATAGCACAATACTTCTATTTTTTTGTTGAGAGCAATACTCCTTTTAAATGTTGCCGTTCTGTTTTTTTTATCGATAAATGTTAAATGCTTGGATTAATGTCCCGATTGGCTTTCCATAGATTTATTTTTTTGTTATAAGACGTTTTACAGAAATGCGTTTCATTTAACCATGGGCGGTCATTGACGGAGAATTTGTTCAGCCTAATATTATTTACGATGTATCAATACAATTAATCAATTTTTTAACTGTTGACAATACATTAAATCGTAGGTAAGTGTTTCAAACGTGAATTTGATGACGTCATTTATCTTTTCTTGTTTTTGTCAATATGCGCCAAATTCACTACTCATACGGGTTTTTTGTACCAATTCTCATATTATATAGTAACTTACCTTTTGATAAATATCCTTTGTCATTCTGTATTCACTAAATTCGCCAAAACATCGCTCAGAACCAACCAAAACAAAATGTTCATCTATTACGATTATTCCCCTTTGTATGTATGGCGGCCTTTGTTAAACATATTTTAGACGTTTTAAGACCATGATATAAAATCTCAAAAAAAGAGACTTGAGACCATTCCGATTTCTTAGGACTTTTAGTATGTTTGATATAATGACTTTATTGACGGGTCTGAGCAGAAAAACATTCTGTTGCAATTTGTTTAAGGTTTATCCTAGATTGACTGGACTAACTCTCTTTCATCTTGTAATACTATTAAAACATTTGACTTTTCTACTCTTTACACAAGTATTCCACATTCCAAACTAAAAGACAAATTGAAAAAGTTGGTATTACTTTGCTTCATAAACAAAAATGGCCAACGTAGATAGAAGTATCTTGTCTTAGGGAGGGATTAATCCTACTTTGTAAAGAATCACTCTGATTTAAACAAAAAATTCTCTGAAACCGATATTATCAAGATGCTTGATTTCTTGATTGACAACATATTTGTAACGTTCGGAGGACGTATTTTTCAACAGACTGTCGGCATCCCAATGGGAACAATCTGTGCCCCTTTACTTGCCGACTTGTTTTTGATTATTATGAGGCTGAATTCATGCAGGAATTTCTTAGAAAGAAAGATAAGAACTTACCAATATCCTTTAACTCTACCTTCCGCTATATAGATGACGTTTTTTCACTAAATAATTCAAAATTTGGTGACTATGTTGAACTCATTTATCCCATCGAATTGGAGATAAAGGATACTACAGATACAGTTAAGTCGGCTTCATATCTTGACTAACATCTAGAAATTGACAATGAGGGTCGGTTGAAAGCAAAACTTTACGACAAAAGGAATGATTTCAGCTTTCAAATTGGGAAATTTCCATTTCTAAGTAGCAACATTCCAGCAGCACCTGCATACGGGGTATATATCTCCCAATTGATACGATATTCTTTTGCTTGCATTTCCTATCATGATTTTCTTGATAGAGGGTTACTGTTCACAAGGAAGCTATTAAACCAAGAGTTCCAAATGGTGAAGTTGAAAGCATCCCTTAGTAAATTTTACGGACGCCATCACGAGTTGGTTGACCGTTATGGAATAACCGTTTCACAAATGATATCGGATATGTTCCTTACGTCGTAACTACAATCCCCTTCCCTGTCATGAATGTGACCTACCGAATAAGACTATTTACCGGATTAGTAATCACATAAGCAACACCGCGGGTGCCACATGTGGAGCAGGATCTGCTTACCCTTTCAGAGCACCTGAGATCACCCCTATTTTTTGGTGGGGTTCGTGTTGTTTATTCTTTAGTGTTCTATGTTGAGTCAGGTGTACTACTGTTTTTCTGTTTGTCTTTTTTTCATTTTTAGCCATGCCGTTATCAGTTTGTTTTAGATCTGTGAGTTTATCTGTCCCTTTGGTATCTTTCGTCCCTCTTTTACTCAATTAGATATTGTAACATCGGGAATCATACAGACAACAATGCAGTAAAACAAATTAAATTAATAAATAAACGCATATTTTGAAATTTGCCATACTCGTGACGACTGAGAGGTTGACATACTAACACATACATTGTCGATTTGATTTATTTTTGTACTGTTTCCTTGATAAGGTTCAATTGAAATGTATGTACATACCATATTCTTATTAGACGTGAACATACATATGCGAGTTAATACACGTGAATCTTTTAGAAAATCAGTATTCATGTAGGGCGATCATTTCTTTCTCGTATTTTTTTTTTTAACTAATCAAACTCTAATATATCACATACTTTCAGATAGGATGTCGGTTGCTATTTTTAATACTATCCCCTTCTCATAGACAACAAAATAGGAAAACAGCTACTGAAATTCTGTTTGTCTAGTGATGCTAGCGAAGTCCTTAAAAAGACATCGAATATGATTTTGATTGTCCTACTGCTATTGCAAAGACATCAACATGTCAGATTAGGCAACCAGATTTATGAAAATGAATGGCTTTGTCAAAAATTCCTGTGAAGAAAAAGTATCACGTGTCACTACCCACGAGTTGTGTCACTGGTCATGTTAGTAATTATATATATTTAAAAAAAAAAATATGTCTCAGAATCTTACATTCTCCACTAGTACTTTGTTTGATATAACATTGAGAATAGAAATCGGGAATGTGTCAAAGAGACAACAACCCGACCATAGAAAAAACAACAGCAGAAGGTCACCATATAACATGAATAATCATATCTATACATTCGTATTGAAACAACTTTAAACAGCGGGATGCCAGTTTACAATTACATGTAGAGAATGACTACCATTTACAGTAACGCTAGTAATGTATTAACTATAATACTCAGATAATGTGTACCAATTAGATACACACCATGAATGCCAGTTGTATTCACAATGATAATGTATAACAATAAAATGGAGTATAGCTCTTTATATTTGAAGTTATCTTTTGTCATTATATACTACTGAATTAGATTTACCCTACTGCGATGAATGATGAAAGTACAAACAATGTAAATAGGATAATATTTGTGAATTTCAATTCCTGACATAGTGGTTAACAGAGAATAAATGCAATCATAAACTTTACTTGTTCAAGTATATCTTCACTGGACAGCTAATCTGTTAATTAAAATGCAGACATAGAGTACATAATTGTAAGGTATACATACAACCTTAGTGAATTTGATATGTAAACATCGGAAACCAAAGAGAATAACAATGCAGTAAAACAATACTTCAGTACATAAACGTATATTTTCAAATTGTCACTACTCGGGACAACTAACATGTGTATTGCCAAACACTGTATGTTTCTAAGTATGTGTTTTCATTCTATTTCTTTTATTTGTGTACAGTTTTCTTAATAAGGTTCAATTGAAATACATGTAAAATACAATATTCTAAGCAGACGTGGAAATACATATGTGAGTTTATGCATGGAAAATAAATATCTAAGTAGAGCAATTGTTATTTACTTGAATTTTTGTTGCACTTATCAACGTCGAATATATTACAAAATGTCAGATCAGATGTAACTTGCTCATAAACAATAGTTGTGTTCATATACCCCTTGTTATAGAAAAGGATAGTTTAAAGGACACTTTGGTTGCTACTTTCTGGTATAATTTTAAAAAGTACTATTTTTGATTATAACAGAAAAATAGCTATTTTAATTTCGTTTGTCTAGCGTACTCCTAAGATAACATCGAATATAATGTTGATTGTCACACTGCTGTTACATAGGCACCAACATGCCAGATGAGGCGACCAGCTATATGAAAATTAATGGCTTTGTATAAAATTCCAATTAAGTAAAGTTTAAACGTATAACATGTCACTGCCCACGAGTTGTGTCACTGGTCATGTTGTATGGAAACGGAGTAGGTGAAGAAAAATAGTAAATCTTTTAAATAAATCTGTTTGTATTGCATCATCGCCAATATATACAGCTTGGTGAAGCTCTTAGACCAGTCCAATAAGAATACGTCTAACAGCAAAGGGTGTCTTTATGAGATACTTTAAAGTAAAATTGTTATATAAAAAAGAAGATGTGGTATGATTGCCAATTAGACAACTATCCAAAAAAGACCAAAATGACACAAACATTTACAACTATAGGTCACTGTACGGACTTCAACAATGAGCAAAGCCCATACCGCATAGTCAGCTATAAAGGGCCCCGATAAGACATTATGACGATTATGTTTGAAGTTCAACACATTGTACGTACTACTTACACTTATTATATTTAAGGTCAACAGCGAAATTACACAAGGTGAATAAAAACTACGAGTAAATTTATTTTCTTGCAACTTTATATCTTAAAAGATATCTTTTTTTGTTTTTGATTGTAACATACCAGAATTATATTAGAATCAATGATGTCGTGAAATGATATTTATTGATTGCTTTTTCGGCGCTTGACGCCACTATTATCACAATATGTCATTTGTGATCAGTTTTTACACGCCCACTTATAAAGTATTATAATATACAGCTGTACTTTTGTTCGTCCATCCGTTTGACCTCCTGTCCGGTCATTCGTCCCACCGCTGATTGTCTGTTTGTTTGTCCATCTTTTGTAAAAAAAAAAGAAAGATGCACAATAACTCAAAAGTTTTACCAATTTTAATTAAATTTTGCTGCAACGTTTATATCTTTTACCGTACATATACGCTGATATTTAATTTATATATATTTTGTAGAATCTACGTTGCAGTGTTAATACAACTCATTCTAAAATACTTGCGTGTCCAGTGATTTAATTTATACGTATAAATGCAATGACCATAACTTGTAATTCCCAAGTTGATACATCATTCTTAATTTCACCGGTGTTGTGAAAATATAAGATTATAAAAATACCTCGTGATAACCCTCAGACTTAGACAACCGATGTTATCTATTTCATTAATGATTGCAGACACTTCTTACCGTCGGAATTGTAAAAATAAAATCATTAGCCAATTATAATAATAATAGATATTACGTGAATCAGTTTGTCAATACACATTAAAATGTGTTCCTAATGTCATGTTGATGTCATTAAATTAGGACTTTAAGTATTTTATAAATATAATAACAGGAAGTGCGATAGTGCAGTAGGTGTTTTTTTAAATAAGTTAGGCCGTAAATTTTATCGTTTGTATTGTTTAACATTGTCATTTCGGGGTCTTTTACAGCTGACTATGCAGTAAGGGTTTTGTTCATTGTTGAAGGCCGTTCGGTGACACAGTTGTTAACTTTTAGAGTTGTCGTATTGCCAATCATGTCACATCTTCGTTTTTATAGGTGTACATGCATCATTTGTCTATATAATAGAAGTATCTAAAAAAGAAATCCCTTTGCAACATTTTGTAATTTGTCAATTAAGTTTAAAACAGAATAGGTAGCGACTGGCACTTTTTTTTTTAAAAAAAACAAACAATTTTCTTTTTAAATAGAAGGAGGTTGAGATGGATGGTCAATGCTTCATGAAAACTAAAACCTGGGAACTTTTAATCTTACTAAAACATATCGAATGTCACGCAGATTAATTGAAAGGACCATGTATGCTTATAGGGGAAGAATGCCGACATAATTGGCCAGTGTGCTTCCATACAACTACTAACAAATGACCCATGCTTTCATTGGGTTTAAGCTAATGCAATCATTATATAAAATTGCTTGTTTTTCTGTCAGTCCATTTAGAATACCAGTATACTAAAGGAGTGCATCTCAATTCGAATAACATTTCGTTTTAAATCACACTTAAAGAGACTATTTCAGAATATGCATATTATGTATACCATAGAGAAGTAGAATACCCTCAAAACAAACTGTTACCAACCTGTCTTTCAATCTCAGGATATAACTGACAATTTCTATTCTAATAACATAAATAATGCTTGAAATAAATGAAACGGTTTAGTTTAAATCTGTTAATAGTTAATATTATTATTCAGATCACATGATTCGAAAAGAAAAAAAGATCGCATATTTCGAAAAGAAAAAAACCCCACCTAAAACAGGATTTGAATCAGTGAACTATCAATCGATGTTACATGTATTTTTTATATTAATATTATAAACAACATTTGTTAACAAAAGTATATAATCATTTATTATGTCATATAGATATGCCAAAAGCGTCATTTGGTGTTTCTGTTGCTCCATTATTTGGTATTATATTTGATCTGTTACCTCCGTTTGAGATTAACCTGGGTTTATTTTAACCATATTGAGTTATGAACATTAACAACGGTATTCTACTGTTATATTTTAATTGGCATCTTTTGTCATAGTGTTATGTAATTTTCTCGGTTTTGTAGATTTGTGTTTTTGTTTAAGACGATCAATTTATTCCCTTTTTTTTGTTTCATTCGTGTGTCTGTGTTCTATTATGTTGTGTCTTAATGTCGATGGGAGGTAGTAGTTAAATCAATGTTTTGACTATTTATTTGCTTGATGTCATGTTATAATACGTTTATGTGTTCCCCAATTTTGGTTTGAGTTGCTAGTTTATTTGTTTTCATTTTATCTTTTACGAATTTTGATTTAGTTCATGTGTGTGGTTTGATTTCTGCCAAAATTGTAGATTTTTGTAAATTAAGGACTAGACAGTATGCCTTAAGGTATACATTTTTTTTTTATAGTCGACACTGTCAACTTGTTATCGCGTTTTATTTTAGTGCTTTCCGTTTAAGCTTGTATACTTTTTTTTTTTAGAAAATTCGCGTTTTTCAACAAACAATTGATGAATGAGAAGAAAATGAATACATATTTTTAAACCATGTAATCAAAGTTTGCTTCATTACTGTATACACCATCACATTCCCGTCAAATTATATCTACAGATATATAAATGTGCAATTTGATATATGGTATTTCACTGTTCCCTAGAAAATGCATATGAGTTATAACAATTACTTAACGTCAATAATTTGATTACGTCGTTCAGACAATGGTATATATTAAATGTGTCATAGTATTTCACAGAACTCATCAAGGGTCTTGTAGACAACACACATCGTAAATCAATCTTGTTTACCACGTTATTCTTAGCATATACTTCTATGAGGAAAAGTTGCTGAAAAATACAAATGAGAAACATTTTCATCAGAAGCATTAGGTTTCTGTTTTGTATTATATGGGATAAGTCAAATTGCTATACAGTCTTTTACTGTAATTCAACCAAATTACGTCATTAAAGGTATGCGATTATTATGTAATACTGCGTAAATACTTTAAACGGTTGTCCTTTATCATGTGTTCATGGTAACTACTGTATTTGTTGTTATTTAGAAAATGTCAAAGGTTTGCAATTTTTGAACTGGCTTTTTTCATCAATGAAGTGGCATCAAAGATACGAGATAATCATTTAAATCGAAGTTAATGAAAACTTTACTTTACTTAAAAAGGTCATTTGAATCAAAACCCCATTACTTGTTTTATCTGTTCATGGATTAACCTTTAGGAACTCTCATACAAAACTATTTCTAAAATGTCAGATGTTTGAGTAGTCTCGAACAAATGTCATCAACCTACTCTGATTTACAATTCGTTTATACAAAATTAGATCGTATCCTGCTATGAAGAGATCACATTCACTGAGATTTAACATATATTGGACATTACCGAGTCTAATATAGAATTGAAAAGGGTTCAAAGATCATAACTCAATTTCTAGTGCTACTTTTCAAATACACATTAGGACATTGATCCAACCGCAAAAAAAATATACCTATAGAACATTGTAGAAACCCTAACAAGCGACAGAGTTGATTTCGAGATCTACTGTTCAACTAACAATGTATTCTATATATTATTATAAGATTAATAATCCAACTAAGTTTCGCCAAAACAAACATATATACATTATATAAACATTATCTAATCATCAGTTGATAACTGATGTGCATTTATTGTGTATATCATAATATTTGTTTGAGCCAGATCGTATTATAACATGTATAACCACAAAAGAATAAAAACACTAACATAAAATGTTCTCCCTAGCGTAACTCTTTCGTCTTCCGATTTTTTCAAAGTGGTACTTAATACCAATTGAATATGAGAAAATAAAATAAACCAAATTCACCAAAATCAACGGATAAACAGTACATTTGTAATTTCATTTGAATGACATGCTTCTTTGATAAAAAAACAACAACAAGAAAAACATTATTTGAACAATAATTTAAACAAAATACCTATAACAAAAAGAAGTGGAATGATTGCCAACAAGACATCTCTCATTAAGAGACCAAATGACACGGATATGTATCAAGGACAATCTAAGTTAATTAATGCACGTCATTTCATACTAAAATAGATCAATGCCCCAAACATATTCGTTTGAATTACTGAATCAGTTACTATTTATATACATGACTGAATTATGCTTTGATCTATACATGTTCGATTCAATAAAGCATAGAACAGGTTACTATAATTGTGTACAGTAACAAAAGTGTCTTGGAAATTGCTATGAAAGGAATGATTCTTAAAACATTGGGAAACAATTCCATTTTTGATGAAGTGTAAAAACGACAGTAATAGTTTCAACTTTTTTCTAATCGAAATCAAAATTGTATGTTCTGACCTTTTAACTGAATTATTCATTATCAATACAAATCAATAAAAGAGTGAATAACATTTCCTTTTATTTTACTACCGCTTAATTATACGTCTCTCGAATACGAGCATTTGGTTTCTTCTACATTTTTCTGTATTGGCCCTGTTATTGGTGCGAGGCTTGCTGTAATGGCCTTCAAAATGTTTTTTGAAATGAATGTTACCGTCTTTAGACTGAAATATATTGCCATACTGAAATTTTTCAGCATGTTTATGATGACTAAATAAAAATTGCTTCTTTCAACCAATTGTTTACTTTCAGTTTGTGTTTATCGTGACTTTCAATGTAAAAACAAGAGACGTGTCGAAATCCTGTATTTGTGTCAACTCGGTCAATATAGAATAACTCGGCCAATACAGAAAAAATCTATATTTCCCGATTTATTCTTTATTGGCTGAGATAACACCTTTAATTGCATATACAGTTTTCAACATAGTAAGTCCAATAACAGTGAAGGTAATTAAAAAATATGCATTACATTAGCTGCATACGGACATATTATTCAGGCTTACAGTTTGCTTTATCTTCAACATTTTCAATATAACATGTATTAAAACTGCTTGGAAATAGGAAAAAAAATATATTTAAAACATCATGTGTAGTGTGTGCTACAAAATATAGCATTAAAGGATACAAAGCAATAAAATAAAAACTCATAAAACAAGTAACCTCCGAGTAAAATTAAAAACGGAAAGTCCCGAATAAAATTTAAAAAATCAAATCCTCAAACAAATCAACCGAATGAGTAAAAACTATCATATTCCTAACTTTGTACAGGAAATTATTATAACACAATAACACAATGACGGGATGCGTATATACAGAGCCACTGCATATGTAACCAAGAAAACACAAAAAAGGCATACAAAAAAGGCACATTGGCAAATTGAAAGACAGGAATACTAAAATAATTAAAACCAATTGTTCAGATACAAATTGTAGGTATTTCCACTAGTAAAGATCTATTTTGATATTGATATAGTAAAAATCAGTAAATAATATTAGTTCCTATGGCTCTATGATGTATTTATATGAATTTAAAGAGAAGGTCAAAATCTAGAACGTCCTATTAACTTATGACCTTGATCTCAATTTCAAGGTCACAGACCAAGGACCTCAAATCAAAAGACTATAAGTCTTATTTATAGTTGGTTAATGAGTTATATCACCATACGCGTATTTTTTAATACAAGAGGGGAGAAAACTCCCTTTTACGTTCAACGTACCCTTGCAATCAAAATTTACATGTAACGACATGTCGCAACAAACAATTTAGGTAAAATAATTTGTCGTTATCTTATACAGTTTCTGGAAATAAAAATATGACCTTGACCTTTGACCTTGACCTAATTTTCATTTTTTGGGACCAAGGACCTGAAAACAAAAGATCCTAGGTCTCGAGCATTTATGGTTTACAAGATAGAAATGCATATCACTTATATCAAATGCATCAGGGGAAATAACTCTCATATGGAGCGTTCATATCACTTCGGTCAAAATAGGACAAATCATGCGAAGGATATAACGAGCAATTTTGTAAAATAAATTTGTCATAATATTTTACGGTTGCGAAGGAGTTGCGCTCACAAGGAAAACAGTGTTTGGGGAGATAACTCCTACAAAGAAAAGTATTCGTTTACGCAGGGTAAATCTTAAAAGGGCATAAACTGTTCGATATCATATACCAAATATCTAAGCGACATATTGCGAAACAAAGGTTTATCGCAAAAACAAAATTAGGCGGAAGAAAAAAAAATAATAATCAGAAGAAAAACCAGGTTTAACCCACCACTTTTATTTCCCTTTAAAAGTGTCCTGTACCAAGTCAGGAAGATGGCCATTGTTATAATATTGTTCGTTTCTGTGTGTGTGTTGCATTTTAACGTTGAGTCGTTTCTGTTTTCTCTTATTTTTGAGATAAGACGTGGCACGGTACTTGTCTATCCCATATTCATGTATTTGGTTTTGATGTTATATTTGTTATTCTCGTGGTGTATTGTCTGTTGCTTAGTCCGTTTCTGTGTGCTGTTGCGTTTCGGTGTTGTGTCGTTGTTCTCCTCTTATATTTAATGCGTTTCCCTCGGTTTTGGTTTGTTGCCCCGATTTTGTTTTTTGTCCATGGATTTATGAGTTTTGAACAGCGGTATACTACTGTTGCCTTTATTTCCACAGAAAAGTGGAAAGACCTAATAATAAAACAACAACGCAATGACGTGATGTTCAAGTACAGAGGAATGTCAATAAGGTATAAACAAAAGAACAGACTAATATTCATAAAGAAAAATTATATAAGAATACTATTACACATTATAAAGATGATATACAACAGTATACCGAATATATATTTATTAAATTTATGTAAACCGGTATGTAAACATTACCACGTGTATTTGTCTATAAAATTACACGTGTTTGAAAGTATATAATAGGTAAAATGTTTTTCATTGGTCAAGTTAGAACTGACCATAATATTAGAACAAGGTCATTTCAAATATTTCGTGCTATACTTTTGGCGGTTTTGTAAATTAAAGATATTGTCATTCGAGTTTCGCTTTTGGTGCAGAAAAGTTTTCCACCCTCCCTCCCGACTTAAATATTTTATTTGTTTTATTTTTCATTAAAATGTGAATAATAATGTGTGTATCTTTATTTGATTCATAATATGTATTTTCGTACATAATGAAATTTCGGCCTAGGCAGACAGTAACACTGATGAACATTTTTTACGTTGCATTTGTCTTTAATAAAATTAAAGCTTTGCTGCACGCTGTCAGGCGACCTGATCCCATACAAAGGTGTTGAGTTTATATTGTAAATAATTTATGTTCGCTTGAAGTTATGAATTAGAACATAACTTTACTTGAAAAACCATCGTATGTTATTGATATATCAACAAGGTCTTGAAAATGTTTGTTCAAGTACACAATTTTAAATAATGATACCGAAAATACTACTATGATCCCGACAATAACTTATTCATAATTTGCAGACACCTAATGTTCTAGGTTTTAAAATTTCATTGATCAATTAATCAAAAACAGACAACATCCTTTATTAAGAATTTGTTTGTTTTTTTTTTATTTTTGATCGTTTTTCGTCTTAAATGTGATTTAGTGTAACAGACTGTGCTAACAATATCAAATATATAATGGACAGACTCAATTATAATATAGTCGTAATGCATAAAATAATATACAATTATGGCCCGTTGAAAAGGTGAATATCCAAAATTGTCAAAACGAGAAGGTTATTTCATTGAGGGCGCACCCGAAGTGAAATAACTTTGAAGGGTTGACAATTTTGGATATTCATCGATTCTAAGGTGCCACAATTGTTTTATTATACCGAATTAACAGTGGAAGGTTCTTTTGAACACTATATTTTTAAATTTTTAAATAACAAACACAAGCTGACGTTTGAAAATAGCTCAGGAAAATACATTTGTCATGTTTGTGTTCTAGAATTTCTCTGATGTACAACAAAGGTAGAATCTTTTTGTAAAATATTAATGGCCCTAAAAAGGACCGTTTAGAGGGGATAACATCGGCTGCTGGCTCTAATTTCCAAAGCCTTATTTCCTTGTCTCTCAGTGTAACGTGAACGCTGCCATCTTGTTTATTTACGTCTGTGACGTCATTTTCATGGGAGGTAACTCGAGTGCAAATCTAGACACTTAAAAGGTTATTCGCCGGTGAATAATAGAGTTATTCACCGCTGGTGTAAATTTTAAGGGTTATTCGGTCTTTCCTTGCAATAAGATGAAAATTAACCGAATTATTACATGTCACGTGATAAGTTGTTATCCAATAGAATTGTTTGTAATATATGTAAGGTATAATAATAGACGTTATCAACACCTCTCTATTGTGTTATTATGAGTACTGTAATATCATGTTTGAATGCACTCTATAATATTTTGAACTTTTCAATATAAAATATTAATCTTCTCATGGTCAAAATATCCCCCGAGCCTTCAACGCTCGGGTTGCTATTATAACAAATATCTGATGAGGGGTCTGATATGAGAGTTGGGATCCCTCTAACATGGTTAACCCCGCCACACTATTTATGTTTATGCCTGTTTCAAGTCAAGAGGCTGAACATATCCTGAATTTGAACTGTAAATTCTTATATATTTTTTTGCACGATTGTAAATAATACATTTAACATGTTTAACGTTAATATATTTCTTTCGTATATACTATTGTAAACTATTGTATTTTTTTTTAATTTCTGTCGGTTTTACCAAACAATACACTGACTACTGTTTAAACCTTTCTGGTGGAATAAAATGTAAGACGTTTATAAGACTGCTTACTTGATAATTTTGCTAAGAAAAAATATTTGCTCCCCTTTTGTTCCAGCCAATTTGGTTATTATTAATGTTATATGTTGGCGTGTATAACATTTTGACTTGATAATCAGGAATACAGATTTACATTGCATACCAATGCTGAGCCTGACAGAAGCATGTATTAAAAGAAACAACTTGTTTCAAAAATGGTAATATGATATGCCACCAGAAAGGTTTAAACAATAATCAGTGTGCTGTTTGTTAAAACCGACAGAAAAAGAAAAAAAATACAATAGTTTACAATATATACGAATGAAATATATTAACGTTAAACATGTTAAAGGAAAATGGATCAAATAAAACACACATTCCCTATTCATCAACAGGAAAAAAGACATAAAATACACTGCACTTTAACTTATTTCACTTCATTTTTCCCGCCATAAAAAGGCATATGGTTCTAAAGCTTATTTCTATAACAAACTATGTTGGTCAAAGAACTAGTTTAAGAGGATTATTTATACGCCTATTTTCAAGTTATGTTATAAAATTGTTAGATGATGTCATATTGCGTTTTTCATAATAATGAAAGATAGAATTATGTCAAACTTGCCAGGTGTTTCTTACGCAAACACAACTGGTAGCCTAATAAAGAAGTCAAACATAAAATTAAAAAAATAACGCGTTTAATGCTCAAACAGATTGACGTTAAATTTATATGGTATTAAGGCAGATATTTATATGTTTGATTGATGCTTGTTTGTTTAACATCTAGTAAAAAAGAATATGATTGTGTCACAATGTCGAGAACCAATTAACAACATATACTGGTATAGTTAAGCTTAAACACATCAAACGACTGCATAACAACTGTCATATTACTGGATTATGTGTACTGAGCGTGTACCTATTCAAACTTCAAAACAAATGATCTTGTTTACGACAAAATTTCAATTAAGTAAAAGAATTACTGCCGACGAGTTGTGTCACTTATCATGTTGTATGGAAAGATGTAGGTGAGAGAAAAAACGCCAAGTTTTCTAAATGAACCGTGTTAGATCGCGTTGTTTAGCGTTTATAAATATATACAGCTTGTTAATGATGTAAGACCAATCCGATATTGTATTGTTTGTTAAAACCGACAGAAATAGAAAAAAAAATACAATAGTTTACAATATATACGAATGAAATAAATTAACGTTAAACATGTTAAAGGAAAATTGATCAAATAAAAGACACATTCCCTATTCAATCAACAGGAAAAAAGACATAGAATACACTGCACTTTAACTTATTTTACTTCATTTTTCCCGCCATAAAAAGGCATATGATTCTAAAGCTTATTTCTATAACAAACTATGTTGGTCAAAGAACTAGTTTAAGAGGATTATTTATACGGCTATTTTCAAGTTATGTTATAAAATTGTTAGATGATGTCATATTGCGTTTTTCATAATAATGAAAGATAGAATTATGTCCATCTCGCCAGGTGTTTCTTATGCAAACACAACTGGTAGCCTAATAAAGAAGTCAAACATAAAATTAAAAAAATAACGCGTTTAATGCTCGAACAGATTGACGTTAAATTTATATGGTATTAAGGCAGATATTTATATGTTTGATTGATGCTTGTTTGTTTAACATCTAGTAAAAAAGAATATGATTGTGTCACAATGTCGAGAACCAATTAACATATATTATACTGGTATAGTTAAGCTTAAACACATCAAACGACTGCATAACAACTGTCATATTACTGGATTATGTAGAAAATGGTGGTTTTATGGATAGGACCGCTAACTGAGAAGAATGAAAGAAACAGTTGAGTATGATGACCTGGTCTTACTAACGCTAGGCTTTATAGGTATAATAAACCAGTTTATATGTCCCAGATTTGGTAAAGCGTAATACATGAAATTATTGTTTTTGTGAGTTGTAAAGATGGACATTACTTTTTTGTGTCTGGATGTTTCATTTAATCATTCATATCACCTATGTATACACTATGACACTGATAAATCACGTTACAGTAATATCGAAATCGTGCAAAACAAATTTTTCCACATAGCATAAGATCTGGGTTCCGGTTTGTGTCTTTGGAATCAATATTATATTCTATAGTGTAGCATATTATACTGGCTTATGTTAAGCAGTCCGTTCGTCTTCTGTTTTCTGATTTCATTTACAAGAAATATTTTTCATAAGTAAATCTTAATATGCAACATCTTATCTCTTGATACAAAACAGAATTGAAAGAACCGTTATCTCAAAGGTATTAAGGATATTCCCACATTTGCATGCAGGTTATTACAAAGAACTGTTTGAACGTCACCAATACTGAATTAAACATAAGCAGCTTAAGAGGAAATTGATATTTTTACAATTGCATGCAGATAGTAGAATTACATCATGTACGTAGACAACTGCTTCTGTGATCAAGTGCCATTGTTTATCAATAAGGAAGAGAATTTTGTTTCTACTCTCTGTTAATGATGTAAGACCAATCCGATTAATATTTTTCTTACGGCAATGACAGAGAGTGTCTTCACGAGATACTTAAATGTTACATTGATCTTGCTGAGGTCCAACACATTTGTCATACTAATAAAACAAATTACATAAAAGGTCAACAAAGGATTTTAGTTAATTAAAAGCAAAGGATAAGTTTATTTTCGTGCAAATATATATCTTAGGAGATATGTTTTTGATCTTGGCTGTAACATACCAAAAATTAGATGTAAATCCATGATATCGTGCTATTATATTTCTTGATAGATTTTAAGTGCTTGACGCCACTATTGAGGGTATCACCAGCCAGTTGGGTATCACCAGCCCAGTAGTCAATACTCTGGAACTTGCATGAACATACGGATTTGTTTGTGTTTTTAAATTTGCTGTTACAAAATGTTAAAAAAAAAGCAGTCCGTTCGTCTTCTGTTTTTTTATTTCATTTACAAGAAATAGTTTTCATAAGTAAATTTTAATATGCAACATCTTATCTCTTGATACAAAACAGAATTGAAAAAAACCGTTATCTCAAAGGTATTAAGGATATTCCCACATTTGCATGCAAGTTATTACAAAGAACTGGTTGAACGTCACCAATACTATATTAACCATAAGCAGCTTATTAAGAGGAAATTGATATTTTTACAATTGCATGCAGATAGTAGAATTACATCATGTACGTAGACAACTGCTTTAGTGATCAAGTGCCATTGTTTATCAATAAGGAAGAGAATTTGTTTCTACTCTCTGTTTTTTCTTATTACAATACAACTACAAATGCATGCTTTAACAAAGCCTTCCAAATGAGGGACGTCAAATTCCAATGAGGCATTCAAAATAATTGAAAGCAAACGCAATAAAAAAAATAAAAACAAACACATATTATAGTATCTCTTTTTCTTAATTTCTTGTTAATATGTTTAAGAGTTAAGTGTGACGTCAATTTAATGAACTGTACACGTTTTTGTTTAGAAACCCGCTAAAGCTCATTTCCTGATGTTGGATTTTAATACTGAGCAACTAGAACCTCTCCAAAAACTGGGATTAAAGTCATAAGAATACGTTTATATAAAAAATCAAAACCTATGGTATGCTAACTATCCATGGTCTACATGACCCACATGTATGCAACTATAGGTCGCATTATGAGTTTCATTACTGAGCGTAAATAAACTCGCCATAGATACCAGGACTAAATTTAGTATATACGCGGACGCGCGTTTCGTGTAAACCGATTCCAAAAAATGATCTTGTTTACGACAAAATTAAAACATGTACTGAATTTTTGTTTTACATTTGTATAAACGCATATCAATTGAATACTTACTCCGTACTTATATGTCTTAGAATGACCCGCATGTACGTACTTTTAGGTCATATAATGAGTCTCAGTACTGAGCGTGTACTGAGCGTGTACTGAGCGTGTACCTATTCACACTTCAAAACAAATGATCTTGTTTACGACAAAATTTCAATTAAGTAAATGTATTACTGCCGACGAGTTGTGTCACTAATCATGTTGTATTGAAAGAAGTAGGTGAAAGAAAAAACGCCAAGTTTTCTAAATGAACCGTGTTAGATCGCGTCGTTTAGCATTTATCAATATATACAGCTTGTTAATTATGTAAGACCAATCCGATTGAAATTTTTCTTACGGCAATGACAGAGAGTGTCTTCACGAGATACTTAAATGTTACATTGATCTTGCTGAGGTCCAACACATTTGTCATACTAATAAAACAAATTACATAAAAGGTCAACAAAGAATTTAAGTGAATTAAAAGCAAAGGATAAGTTTATTTTCGTGCAAATATATATCTTAGGAGATATGTTTTTGATCTTTGATTGTACCATACCAAACATTAGATGTAAATCAATGATATCGTGCTATTATATTTCTTGATAGATTTTAAGTGATTGACGCCACTATTGAGGGTATCACTCAAGATAACAAAATTAGACAGTTGCAGAAAGATGTATTGGATATAAGAGATGCTGAAAAAAATACAACAGAATTAAAAGAGAAAATACTAGATTTACAATGCAGGTCCATGAGGAATAATCTGGTATTTACAGGTCTCGAAGAGTCTGCTGAAGAAAACACCAAACAAGTGCTGCATAAATTTATAAGGGAAGAACTCGATATTAGAAAAGAAATTCAACTTGGAACCGTTCATCGATTTGGACAAAAAGATTACAATGGCAGGCACAGACCTATTGTGGCGAGCTTTATTTTTTACGAAGATCTGCAATCCGTATTATATTCCGGACCAAAACTAAAAAATAAACCAAACTTTGGCATAAATACTCAGTTCCCAAGAGAGATTGAAGAGAGAAGAAAAAAATTGTACCCCGTGATGAAAGAGGCAAAGAAAAGGGAAAAAGAGCATACATGATAAAAGATAAGCTTTTTATCGAGGGAAATATTTATAAACCGGAAATTAAGAAACAATCACCTGGTGAACAAAAAACCGAACAGTCGACTTCCCTCTCAGGAACACCACCAACAGACAACAGGAAATCACAAAAACGAGCAAGACATGGGTCAGAACAAGAATAGGGGCACGAAGAAGGAGTAGCTGAAGAAAATGAAAAAAAGATCTTACTGTGTGTCTGTTAACAATAGTGTTTGTAAATTAAATATTCTTAGTTTAAATGTCTGTGGCATAAAGAAACGACTACAATATCCTGAATTTATAGAATTAATTAATCGTTATGATATAATATGTCTTCAAGAAAGTAAAACTGACAATTGTGATGAAATTTTCGTACATGGCTATATCAGTAAAATGAAAAACAGACACGATATGACATTTAGAAAATCTGGTGGACTTATGGTTCTTTATAAAGAAAAATTATGCGATCATATTAAGTTCCTCTCGAGTGATAGTAATTTTGTTATATGGTTTGAAATCTCATCATCATATACTAAACTTGATGCTGAAATAGCCATTGGGTCTGTTTATATTCCACCGGAAAACACTAAATATAGTTCACCCGACGCCTTTCGCGAAATCGAAACTGATATTCTAAAATTTTCAACTAAATACAAATATGTGTGCTTAAATGGCGATTTCAACAGTAAAACATCGACTGATGTTAATTTTATCCCAACTGATGGAAATGATATTCCTGATATTCTGAATTTACCGGAAATCACAGAAAACGACACCTACAAATTCGAAATCTACAACTTACCGAAAGCAAGAAATAATAAAGATAAAACAAAAAATAATTATGGGAAACTATTACTTGATTTATGTAAATTTACAAATATGTATATTATAAACGGCCGCATAGGAGAAAATATGACGGGGGAACGGACGAGCAAAAATGCTGCTGTTGTTGATTATTTCATAGGGTCGCTAGATTTTATTAACATTATCTCAAATTCGAAGGTTTTAGATTTTAGTTGTTTATATTCCGATATCCACAGCCCTATATATATAGATGTCGACATAAATAAATGTACATGTGAATATGAATCAGTGCCGATAAACTCGATGAGCGGAGAGAAAATAAAAAAATGGGATATAAACAAGAAAGAAGATTTTATTATAAATTTAGACAGAGAAAAGATTTCTGAATTACAAAGTTATCTTGAAGAAACCAAATCTTGTCCTACTGATTCAAACATTTTTATAAACAAAGCTGTAGAAACTATTACGAACATATTTGTGACTTCTGCGAAGAAAACGTTCGGAACCTCAAAAAACAAGTCAAAGAACGAAAATACCCCTCAGAGTACAAGATCGCAAGATGAAAAACCATGGTTTAACATAGATTGTAAAATTGCTAGGAAAAATGCGAGAAAATACAGAAGAAAATATAAATTTAACAAATCCATTGTAAACCAGGAACATAAAAAACGCAGTGAAAGACTATACAAAAATACCATGAACAGAAACATAAAAAAGTATAGGAAAAATGTGCGAAATGATATAAAAAATATGAAAACCACGAACTCAAAAAAATACTGGAAAATTCTAAATGGAGGCTCTTGAAAGAAACAACCTAATATTTTAATTGAAAAACTTTATGATTTCTTCAAAAATTTAAATCAGGAAAACATAGAAGAAGAACAAGAGCTTAACTATGAAGAGATTGAAAGAAATGTCGAAAATAATCTATTAAATGAAATGATTACGCCCGAGGAAATAATAAGAAATATAAAAAACTTGAAAAATAACAAGGCAAGCGGCGATGACCTGATTATAAACGAATTCTTCAAAGCTACGTCTGCTTCAACAGAAATCATTAATATCTTTGTAAAGTTATTCAATCTTACAGGAATCATACCAGACAGTTGGTTATCTGGAAATATACACCCTTTATTCAAAAATAAAGGCAATCAACAAGACCCGCAAAACTATAGACCTATCACTATTCTTAGCTGTTTTGGAAAACTGTTTACGTCCATCCTAAATGAACGATTAACGAAATATTTCGACACCTTTTCAATAATACATAACAATCAAAGTGGTTTTAGGAAAAAATATTCAACAACAGATAACATATTTATATTACAAAGCCTATTCGACCTAGCTAGATCGAAAAAGAAAAAGTTATTCTGTGTTTTTATTGATTTTGCTAAGGCGTTCGACACAGTTTGGAGAAACGGCCTATGGTTTAAGATGGCATTGAATCACATTGATGGAAAAATGCATACAGTAATACTTAGTATGTACAACAATATAAAATCAAGAGTTATATACAATAATCAAAAATCTGATTTTTTCCCATGTAATACTGGAGTTAGACAAGGAGAAAATCTTTCCCCTCTATTATTCTCTCTGTATATCAATGACCTCACTGATTTTTTGCTATCACATAATGTGAAAGGTTTGTCATCAATATCGAACTCCCTCGAAACTAGCCTCAATATCTATTTAAAGCTGTTCATTTTATTATATGCCGATGATACTGTTCTAATGTCAGAAACAAAGGAAGACCTTCAAATGCAATTAAATTGCTTCAGTGAATATTGTGATACGTGGAAACTTAAAGTAAATACATCTAAGACTAAAGTTTTAATTTTTTCTAAAGGAAGACAGCCTAATAATATTAATTTCATTTATGAAGAAAATGAAATTGAAATAGTGAAAGAATTTAACTACCTTGGACTATTGTTAACAAGATCCGGATCCTTCAACACAACAAAGAAAATACTGTCAGAAAAAGCAACAAAAGCTATGTACAACGTTATTAAAAAGGAAGGCAGTGTAATTTATCAATTAAATGCCAATTAGAGTTATTTGACAAACCGGTGAAACCAATTCTTCTATACGGATGTGAGGTATGGGGATTTGGAAAAAATGACATTATTGAACAAGTTCATCTTAAATTTTTAAAGCATTTACTACACCTCAAGAGATCTACCCCAAGCATGATTGTGTACGGTGAAACTGGGCGATACCCATTGGAAATAAGCATTAAATGTCGAATGATAACATATTGGTGCAGGCTGCTTATGGATGAAAATAAGTTATCATCAATCTTATACAAATTTGTATATTCCCGATATCACACACACAATGATGATATTTTGTGGATAAAGAACATTAAAAATATATTGGACAATGCCGGATTTTCAAATTTATTTTATGTGCAAAATACAGACCTCACCAAATGGTTACCAAAAAGTATCAAACTAAGATTAATTGACCAGTTTAAACAAAGTTGGAATTCAGCTATCCAGAGCACATCAAAATGCATTACGTATAGGCTCTTTAAGGAACATTTTGAATTTGAGAATTATTTCAACATCATAAATGACCGAGATATATATACACTTTGTAAATTCCGAACATCGAATCATTCACTGCCAATAGAAAAGGGGAGATGGTATAACATTGACAAAAGCGATAGAAAATGTTCAATATGTACGAAAAGTGATATCGGAGACAAATACCACTATATTTTTGTTTGCCCGGCTTTACAAGATGAAAGAAGAAGATTCATCCCAAATGAACTAATACCAAGACACAACACTATTGCATTAAACAAACTGTTTAATTCAAAAAAACCAAAGACACTTAGAAATCTCTGCAATTTTATAAGATGTATTAATAGTAAGCTCACTCCTTCTTAACAACCATAATTTATATACCATACCTATACTTATAGGAAGTATTTCTTTATACAATTTTAACTATTACACTTGACTATCAAAATCTATATATATATTCTTTAATATGTTATCTCATCCGAAATTTTTGAATTTTATGCATTTCAAATGCATAATTTGTTGTATATGTATATTATTTTTCAACTTCTCTGTAACCTTTGTACTTGCATGGTTTTATGAGAATAAACTATCTACCATCCAGTTGGGTATCACCAGCCCAGTAGTCAGTACTCTGAAACTTGCATGAAAATACGGATTTGTTTGTGTTTTTAAATTTGCTGTTACAAAATGTTAAAAAAAAAAATATAAATTAAGGAATGTATCTCCCTTGTGCAAAGCTCTGATTTCTTTCACAGATTTGGCTATACTTTTTCGAATTTTTGGATTATAGCTCTTCATCTTTTATTTAAGCTTTGGAGACAAAGATAAGAGACATGTATTGTCGAGTGCGCATCTGGTGCAGAAAAAGTGGTACCGTTAATGTTATTTTTGGCACAGTTTGTCCATTGTCATCAGTTTGTATACACCCGCTTACGGAAGTATAATGATATACAGCTGCACGTTTGTTCGTCCAGCACCTTTACATTCTGTCCGTTCATGTGTCCAATCGCGTGTGTCTGTCGAATTATGGTTAAACTGTTGGACAATAACGCAAAAGGATTTTATCGATTTTGGTGAAACGTTTATATCTATGAATGTCTATGTAAGGTGCTATTGGATTTATATGTGTTCTTAAGTCTACGTTGCAGAGTTATTAAAAACTCATTCTAAACATAAATCTCGAGATTTCACGTGTTTCGTGTGTTATATTTAACTTATAAAGACTAAGACCATTAAACGCACTCGACGACTATCAGACATTCGATGTACTATATGTAATTTATGACTTCAAACAGTCCTAACCGTTTAATTGATAAAGATAAAAGCATTAAGCATTTTATAATAATTCTACATGTTAGGTAAATTAGTTTGTCGAAACACATTGAGATAGTTCAAATTGATCCTTTAAGTTTTTTATAAATATTATAACAGGAAGTGAACTAGGTATACATGCACCGATTTTTTTCATAAATAAAAAAATTCGAAAAGAATCATCTCATTCGAACATTTTTGTATTTTTTTTACGGTAACTACCACTTAAAAAAAGGAAATGTATAACAATTCAAGGAGGTTGAGTTGTATTGTCCATGGTTCATGATAACAAGATCATGGGAGTTTATACACTTAGAACCGCATATCTGATATCAAACAATTTAATTGAAAATGCCATATAAGGTTGTAAAACTAGTAGGCCGACATAATTGTCAAAAGTACTTCCATACAACAGCTCAAAATTGACCAAGTTATCTGTGAATTTTTCGTTAATTGAGCTTAATCTTACACAATCATTCCATGTATATAACACCGCGTGTTTTTTTTTTACTGTAAGTCCATCAAGAATACCTATCTACTAAAGGAGTACAGCTTACATTGAAAGTTTTAAATCCCACTTAAACACTATTCCAGAATATCAATATATTGCAATGTTTTTGTTTCGATTTTTAGATTTGTCTAAATACAGTTTGGGAACGAACATACATATATAAGAATCATCTTTTAAAGAGGGTTGGGAAATATTAAAGATATTATCAAATGCATAGTTAGTTGCAAAACTGCTCCCATCAACTGAAAATTAACTAACAAATGTAATTTTCACGTGATACACTACATGTACTTCGTATACTCATTGATGCAGCTAAACACAATGTATACTTTAACAAAATAATATTGATGTATTTAAAGGATTACGATCGTTATGATGAATGAATAGTTTTGAACATAGAGTTTCTTCATAATATACTTAATATTCGGAAATCGGTTTTGATTTATATCATTATGTTTTGGTTAATAGTCTTAATAAGACGAAGATCAAAGACATCAGTGTAGCGTGTGTGTCTAGATACAGAAAGAGTAATTGATTAGGGTTATATGTATAGGAGTAGTTTTGGATATGAAAACATGACTAAAGCAATGGAGAGGTCTAAAAAGGATATTTGATGATTTTTTCAACTTATTATTTTTGTTTCAGCAAATATAACGATATGATATTTTTCGGCGTTTGATCAAAACTGTGTACATGATATATGAACAAACATGATAACATGATTGAAATAAAGTTTTTGCTTTATTGACGTCTATCTAACTTTTCCGACTATTTTCTATCAACAGATATGTGTCTATGATATATAATACGTATTGTAACGTTATATAAGTCTCTAATATTTGACTGTACCCTAGAGAATTCACATGACATCTCATTTATTAAAAATCGTGTGCATCAACCGTTGTGATTACGTCACTCAGACAATGGTCTTCGTTTAATCTGTAAAATGCGTAACTTATGTATATTTGATCGCATAACTCACATGAGTATTAACAAATTATTATTAATGCTTCGTAGTATTTTCCTAAAACTCAACTGGGGTCTTGAGGACAACATACATCTCGTAAAGGAATCTCGTATACCACGTCATTATTCTAAAATTATTGCAAAATACATGTCACTATACATGTTTGCATGTGCCAGTCCAAAGTCATGAGCCTGTTAATCAGTGTTTGTCGTTTATTGGTGTTTAAAGAACATTGTATTTGTTTTTCGATTATTAATTTGTAAATGGGTAAGGTGAATCGTGCGCCCGTTTTTGTTTCATTTTTTATGTTCCAGGCCTGAAAAAGCTGACAATTTGGTATATGTTTTGCTCATGTTGCAGGGCATACTGTTACCTACATAGTGAATGTCCGAGTCAATTCGTCTATTGTCGAGAGTTATCTCATTAACAACCTTGCTTCATCTTGTTATAATTATAAAACACTTGTAGCTTTATATGTGTGTGCTTCAATGCTAACACTGAAGTCAATTAAACCTTGCATCTTGGAATGCAATCGTTTTCAATGTTGAGGGTCGAAAACATTTTCATCAGAACCATTCGGTTTCTATTTTGCATCAAAAACGTCGACATAAGAAAAATTGCGACTTTTAAGTTACATATTTTTTCACTGTGCAATAACTTTATTTACACCACATAATGGCTGCACTTGATTTTAGAAAACTTTGTCAATACGTACACATGTTACAATGTTATTTCTTTATATCGTCAACCCTGTATATGTTGTTTTTCTAAATATCAGAGATTGACATTTTTAGTGCCAGAATTATTCATAGACAAAGTTCATCAAACGATACATAAAAATCATTTAAATTTGAGTAAATTAAAGCTTACCCTTCTTGAAAATGTCAGTTACATTAAAGCCCTTTAAAATGTTTCATCTGTTTATGTATTAACCTTTTAGAACTCTCATATAAACCCATTTGTAAAATGTAAGATAAATTGAATAGACTCGAACAATGTAATCAACAAACTCTGATTAACTATTCGTTTATAAAAAAGAATATATTATACCCTGCTATGTAGCTATTAAAATAAACACACTCGTTGAAATTTAATATCTACTGGACGTTATCGAGTCTAATATTGAATTCAATGAAAAGGTTTTAATATTATAACTAAACTTCTATAGCTGCTGTTAAATAAAATACAAAGACATTGATCACACTAAACTTCACCAAGAGAAATGTATTAAAGTTAATGTCTGAAGTATGATATTAAAATAAGTTGATAAACGTTGCTTATGTTAGTATGTTTAGAGTGACATGCGTCTATCATATAATCTTTTGAACAAATTAAAAGTTGTTCATGTGCTTGGAATTTTGTGATTGCCTACATAACAAAATTATTTAATCTAAGTTAATTAATTCAAGTCAGTTCATAATGAAATTAATTAATAAATGCCCAAAGCATAATTGTTTGAAATACAGAATAAATTACTTTTTAAATACCTGATTGACCTCTACTTCGAGTTATGCATGTTAGATCCAACAAGGCATAACACAGATATATATAAAGTTGTTTAGCTAATGATTCTAGGGAAGTGATTTAATTTGAATGGTCTTTAAAACAAGGAAGGCTTTTGCAGATCACCAATACCTTCACATTATTTAAAGCAGTAAAAAATAAACAAAAAGGTTTAATCTCAGACAACATTTAAATATTCTGTATTTGTCTTGAAATAATGAATTAAAATGAGCCTTTTATATAATAGTTGTTATTCAAATGTGTTGCTGAATTTAAACTTTGTTTTTCGTTTATTGTTTTATACATATTCATGATAAATCAGACAATTCATGTAGTTTCCATATAGATAGTTTACATGTTAATACTTTTGACCCCTTTTTTGCTTGCAACATCTATGCTATGAAGGAATGCTCATTTATCAAAAGGGCGTAAAAGACCTTTATTTTGGTAGTTTCTGTGTCATTCAGTATATCGTGGAGTGTTGTCTTTTTTGAAATCATACCAAATCTTCATATATTTCAATACGTTTGTCAGTTCTGATTTATGTAATGTAATATGTCATAAATTGTCAGATTATTTCCTTAAATTGCATGTTTCTATCCTGTACTATTGTAAAATGTTTTTGTAGTAAATGGTATAAAAATAACTGATGAAGTTGACATTCATTAGGTAAAAGACTAGACAAATAAATAATTCATGATGATGTTGTTGTTTACAGCAATACAATTGTCTAGGGTAATTGCTGTAAAAGTACTGCACCTATCCATTCCATGTTTTAAACAGTGTTCAATAGAAGCATATAAGACTGCGCAAACATAATATATGTCGAGAACAAATACACAACTTATACTATACCAGTATTCAAAATAATGGATTGACGGATTGTATAAAAGAGGGGCGAAAGATACCAGAGGGACGGTCAAACTCATGAATCGAAAATAAACTGACAACCCCTTTGGCTGAATATGAAAAGGACAAACAGACAAACAATAGTACACAACATAGAAAATTTAAGAATAAACAACACGAACCCCACCAAAATCTTCGAGTTTCTGAGATGCTCCGGAAGGGTAAGTACATCCTGCTCCACATGTGGCACCCATCGTGTTGCTTATGAGATAACAATTCACAAAGCCAATGTTTGTTAAAACGGTATGTGATAAAAGACGATATATAGTTCCATATCTTATTTTAAAGCGAAAAGAAAACATTTTATTAACACCTATCAAAATAAAAGAAATAAAAACATTAAGAAAAACCAATTATGACAAAAATATAAAAAACAGAAAGAAAAACAAAACATTTCATGTGATAACTAGTTAATTTTGAAATTATAAAATTTAATGTTTTTGAAGAAATATGTTTCAGAACTTAAAACAATTACATTACTGATTATATGTATATGTTTTGATACTAAACCCCTAACGAGAAGGATTGTGCCTGATGTTCATATGATGAAATCATAATCCTTCAGTCAGTTTAATTAAAGTCTGGAGCTGGCATGTCAGTTAACTGCTAGTAGTCTGTTGTTATTTATGTATTATTGTCATTTTGTTTATTTTCTTTGGTTACATCTTTTTACATCAGACTCGGACTTCTCTTTAACTGAATTTTAATGTGCGTATTGTTATGCGTTTATTTTTCTACATTGGTTAGATGTATAGGGGAGGGTTGAGATCTCACAAACATGTTTAACCCCGCCGCAATTTTGAGCCTGTCCCAAGTCAGGAGCCTCTGGCCTTTGTTAGTCTTGTATTATTTTTATATTAGTTTCTTGTGTACAATTTGGAAATTAGTATGGCGTTCATTATCACTGAACTAGTATATATTTGTTTAGGGGCCAGCTGAAGGACGCCTCCGGTTGCGGGAATTTCGCGCTACATTGAAGACCTGTTGGTGACCTTCTGCTGTTGTTTTTTATTTGGTCGGGTTGTTGTCTCTTTGACACATTCCCCATTTCCATTCTCAATTTTATCATATCAAAACAACTCTATACAGCATGATGCTGGTTTACAATTTTATGTAGAGAATGAATAACACTTATATTCACGCTGATACTGTAGAATATTTAATAATCAGATACTGTATAACAATAATTAACAATAGCGAATGCATGACAGTTTTATAGATGATGATGATGATGATGGTGAAGATGTATAACAATTAAATGGATTATAGCTCTTTCTATTTAAGAATATCTTTTATAATTATATAATGCAAATTTAGATGTACCCCACTGTGACCAATGATTAAAGCACAACAAATGTAATTTGAGATAATATGTATGTTAATTTCTGACAAAGAGATACACAGATAACACATACAATCATAAAGTATTGTCTCAAGTATGTCATCACTAGACAGATAAGTTAAACTTATAATAAAAAATGCAGACACGGAGTCAACATCGGAGTATCACCATCAGGATGGAAAACCTTAGCGAATTTGGTAGTTTTATATCGGAAACCAAACAAAATAGAAACGCAAAGGAATTATTCCGCTGATACACGCTTATTTTTTTCTAATTTGTCTAGTTCAGGTTTGAGAGATCGACATACTATCATGTGTACTGTCAAAGATAATATCTTTATTATAAGGTCTGTGTGCTTCATGTGTGGGATAATACATGTTAATTTTAAGGAAAGTCAGTATTTTGGTAGGGAGATTATTATTTACTTCCTCTGAAAAAACAAATATATTATAGAATTTGAGGTGAGACGTCCTTTGCTAAATATGTTTAGTTTGTTTTTTTATGCACCTTTGTCAGATACAAAAGGATAGTATATATACTATTTTTTATTATCGCAGGAATATAGTCACCGGAATTTTTTTTCTCTAGCGTAGTCATTAAAATAACATCGAATATAATGTTGATTGGCACACTGCTATTGCATAGGCAACAACACGCCAGATGAGGCAACAACATTTATGAAAAATAATGGCTTTGTCTGAAGTTCTAATTGAGTAAAAGAACCGCGTGAAACTGCCCGCGATTTCTGTCACTGGTAATTTTGTATCGAAAGAAAAGTGAAAACAAATGTCTAATCGTCAAATGAATATTTTTGTATCAGGTCGTTTATCGTTTACCAATATATCATGTATATACAGCTTGTTGATGATGTAAGACCAATTTAAAAAATCGTCTTGCTAAAAAAAAAGAGAAGGCGTTTGCTAATTGGAAAGTCATTCAAAAATTTTATTTCAATAAATTTGGTAAATGCAACCTTTATATTTCGTATAATGCCAGACAACTTAAAATCATTACCTTACTTAAGTAATGCTCTACCCTCATTTTACATGAACATATTAAAGAGCTGATATCAAACAAATAATACACCAACAAGTACCACTTAGGCAGCAAATGTTGTTTGATAATGAATATATAAAACTTAAAGGAACATGTTTAGTTTACCTAAATTGGATAACAGATGGTGTTATTGTAATTAATGATTTAATTCACCAAAAAGGATATCTATCACACAAAAGTTATTCTGGAGAAAGCTCATTGGATCTCAAAACTTTTTTAAAACTCTTTTCCGAAACAACATTTTAGTACATTGAATCTGACAAATCTTTGAAAACTTTGGTAAAAACAAAATTAAACTGTTAACCAAATATATATATATATATATATGAGAGCCCAGGTGGTCGTGTGGTCTAGCGGGACGGCTGCAGTGCAGGCGATTTGGTGTCACGATATCACAGTAGCATGGGTTCGAATCCCGGCGAGGGAAGAACCAAAAATTTGCGAAAGCAAATTTACAGATCTAACATTGTTGGGTTGATGTTTAGACGAGTTGTTTATATATATATATATATATTACCATTTAAATAACAAAAATAATGAAAAACCAATAGGATTATCCAAATGTAAAAACATCTTCAATCTAGAGTCAATCATTCCAATAAACAATATGCTATAATTACCTAGTATTTAATTAATAACAAATATAAATGTTAGGATTTACATTACTTAATTACATCCTCCCATGTAGACAGTTACAACAATGGAATATACAAGAAACAAGTATGTGTGACTTGTGTAAATTTACTGAAGATTACGAACACTTTTTTCTCAAATGTCAATTCTTTCATGAGTTCTGGATGTAGATTTATGTATTTGTAAGTAAAGTCAAAATTGTGTCACTTATTTTAAATTTTAAAACTTTAGTAGTCGGCTTTAAGATACGCGATCCTATGTATAACGATATAAATATCTTTTTACCTATCGTAATATATTCAATTCATTACAGTACTCATATATCAAATTATAAACAAAAAGGCATAGATGCTTATGGAGTTTTCAGGAAAAAACACATTCGAAATTCAAATATATATGACGCCCGACAAGCAAAAACGACCCTTATGGCAAAAATTATGAATTATCAGATTTTAAATTAATTAAACAGAGAATACTTATGCCAACACAATGTAAAAAATTTGAAAACGATCGGTGAAAAATTAGTTTAGAAATTTCAATTTTGGTAACACATGAAATGTGTTCTAACGTAAATTTCAACGTAACGTTGAATTCATACACTTTGACGTCGATTTAAGTTTGCTGCAATTTACTACTTTACTCTTCTCCTGGTGCTTGACAAACTGTAACCTGATATCCCTTCCTAGAATATGGACGATTTTTTTTATACATGTATAGATGTTCCTACCTAACACGTGCAGTTCTGGCTGCATGAATATCTACAGGACGAGTCAACTTATCGAACTATTATCAAGGACGATGCAGAGAATCTATTTCTTTTATTTTGTGTATTATTTTTTGGAAAATTAATTTCTGATTTATCATGAGCAACGATGAAATAATGGTACTTTCTGATACCATAGAATAGGTTTAATCTAAACAGATTTAGTTGGTTTCTAATCTATCCATTTTCTAAGTAGTTTCATCGTTCTCTTGCTTACAATGTTAACCGACTTAACTTATTGATGATGATTTTTTGAAGAATTCTGTCATATGCAATACAGTATCACAGTGTGATCGTCAATTTTTTTTCTAGCTTGACAAAATCTTCCAAACGTTGAGTATAACCAAAGGCTTATTTTTTCTAATATTGTCCAGTTACATGTAGCACACACAAAGCAAGATAGTCAGTCATATACCGATTTTTTTCTCCTACAATAACAGAACCATAAAGACTTTCATTTGTTGGAATTCAAATATAAAAGAATTCTTTTTATTTTGGTAGAAATTTCAGTGTTATCTAAAATGTAATAAAAACAACAAAACTGAAGTGTGAACTCCTGATTCTTACAGGGCACTATCTATTTTTCATGGGGTTCGTGTTGCTCAAACTTTAAATTTCTGTGTTATTTTTTGTATCACTCGTTTGATTTTAAGACATGGTCATCTGAGTTTTCTGTTTATAATTTATGATTGCACGCGTGGTGTGTGTTTATATTTATTTGATATTAAGGATCAACTTGACTTATTTTTTCTCTTATTTGAACTTTCTCGGGTTGAGATTGAATCAATTCATATTGCCAGTTAAAACACGTTGTCCATTAAAAATCAAATTGACAATAAAATTAAAATAAAATATAGATTAAAGGAGCTCAATGTGGGAATTTGTCGTGGAAGGACAGTGTTTTGAACATTTAATCTAAAGGAGTGGAATGCATTTTGCCAATAGGGCGTTTAATACTGGTATTAACTTACAGCCGATTCTATTGAGTGTGAAGGCAAAGGTAATATCTTTGGTTATCTTGATTCGCGACTAGCTTAACCGTGAAGTCATTTTTAGTTCAGGTGAACTACACTCCTTTAAATGTCATCCGACAGATAACCAATCTATCTGTCTGTTATAAGACCAGGCTACTCCGAAAGGATTGTCGAATACTTTAGCTAACCAAAGTTATTACCCTTGCCTACACACTCAATGGAATCGGCTGTAATTAATTTAATTGTTTCAGATTTTTCATATCTGGGTCATTTATAGCCGACAATACGGTATGTTTTATCTCAATGTGGAAGGCATATACGTACGACATGGGACTATTATACTGGTATAAAAGTCCCACCTACGACATAAGAATATATAGATGCAAACATTATGTGCGGACAGGAAGGCGACCAGACATGTGTTCATTCTGTTCAGTGGACATATCTAGTCTATAAATGCTCCGTGTTGAAGACCGTACTTTGACCTATAAGGGTTTACCTTTTTAAATTATGACATGGATGGTGAGTTGTGTCATTGACACTCATGCTCATGCTCATCTTATATCTACATCCAGCTCCATTTGTCTGAAATGCTGGTATATATGTGTCAAAAACCGACTGTTTTGATTCAAAAGAAGATAACACAATCTGAGGTTCAGAGTCATGTCTGTTATGAGGTACTGTTTATGGTAAACCATGCAGACTAGCCTATTTTTTCAAATATTGTACCATATTTGAAAATTCCCTCAAACGTCTATAAAATTTTGATATTTTCTTTGTATTTCTATTACTGTTGATGTGTTTAATCAAAGATTTTAAACGGGACTCTCGAATACTATAGGTAACAGCAATACATCTCGACAAACTTACCTGTTGTCAAAAGTTTATGTAAAATTTTGTTCGCTTTCGCTCTCCATGTCTAGAACGGGATTTATCTGCACCTTTTTATTTTCATTTACCCAATAAATACGTATCTTTGCCTTCTTTGGGTAGTTTATTTCTACATGTATTATCTTCAATGTTATCGTTAAATGAGAACTGCAGCTGCATGTGCAATTTCGTCCGTTTCAGATATATTTCTTGCAATAAATATATACGCATGTAAATGTTTACAAAACAAACTATAACGCACGTTAAACTAAAAGTGGTTTAAACGAAAAAATAACTTTTAAAAACTTTATTAAATAACATTAAACATATATCTCGAGTGAGAAATTTCAATATGTCCGTCTTCGTAATAGATATTAACTATTTTTATGTATTACTATAATTATAATAAGTTTCGCTGGATATCGATTCGAAGTTAACTTGACAATTTCAATATTATGCAAAAGTAAAATAGATCGTTTTTTAACATCTAAAGTATGACATTTCAAGATTGACAAAAAATATGAAGAACAACAAGACTATTTGATGTGATCTAATAATATGGTGTTTTTTTCAGCTTGTGCTGCATCAATTAGTCCTTGCTTTATGTTTACAGATCATTGTAATATATCAAGCATTATCTTTTTTGAAAATTAACGCAACATTGCCAAATTGCATTTGTTTCTGTTTCTATTTCTGATTTTTACATGGCGTTTAAAAATTCCATTGAAAGTTTATTATCGGATTGTTAACCTTATCGATCCGTGAATTAAGAGATTTACACGATGGGTGATACAGTCAGTGACTTCTGATCATTAAGTCAAAAACATCAATTTAAAAATGGTCTTCTCGTCGTTGTATAACCTTTCGTACTGGAGTTGCATATTTATTTCAACAAAGTTAACAACTCAATTTAAGTTAAACAATATCACGCATCTCGTTTTATTCACAATCAAAGAAAATTAAGACAAATGAAATTGAACTTCGACCATTAAATAGTATACATATATTTTACAACATTGTAACAATGATTAACCAGCTTAAGCAATATCGTGTATGCATCCAAAATTGTTAATCATTTGTCGAATAAGCTCAAGCCTCTAGCACTTTTATTTTCGTTGTTTTTTCTTCCTTTCTTTGTTGTTTTGTTTCTTCATGGCCTACCACACAGACCATTTAAGAATAAAAGATTAAAAGAATTATAGAAATCCTTGTAATGCGACGAAAATATTAATGGGACAAACGGACGGACTAAGGATGAATTCACTAAAGGACACACAGAGGCAAAACAGTATACCCTCATTTTTTTTAAAAAGTGAATGATATAATTATGAACTGATATTTGTTTCATACTTACAGTTTCAGATGCATTGCAAATTGTTATGCCCCGCCTACGATAGTTGAGGGTCATTATGGTTTCTGGTATGTAAGTCCGTCGTTCGTTCGTCCGTCGTACCGTTCGTTCGTCCCAGTTCAGGTTAAAGTTTTTGGCCAAGGTAGTTTTTGATGAAGTTGAAGTCTGATCAACTTGAAACTTAGTACACAGTCATGTTCCCTATGATATAATCTTTCTAAGTTCAATGCCAAATTAGAGTTTTTATACCATTTTCACGGTCCACTGAACATGGAAAATTATAGTGCGAGTGGGGCATCCTTGTACTTGGGACACATTCTTGTTTGATATATTTTCTGATAAAATACTTCATTTGAACAAATGGTTTATTGTTTCATGTACAGTAGTCAATATTGCGGATTAAAGCGTGGCAAAATAAAAGACGAAAAATTTCAGACTTACTTTCTTTTCTTAATTTCTTAATTTCTTGTAAGCAAACTCTCTCGTGCGATTAACCATATAAGATTGTCCGCAGTTGGCATGCATAATGATGTTGTACCAAATATTAGATTAATTTCTTGGATTCTTCATACAATAACTTGCCGTATTAAAAGTATAAAAGAAATCTAGCTGCGGAAAAAAACTTTTAGTGATTTTTAGAAAATATTTAAGTGGTTTTTTTTTCACACAACATTGGTATTATATATATTGTAGAAGGTTAATACGTAAATCATCACACATCGTGGTACTATGTCATAATGAGACTTGCTGATGTGTGGGACTTTATTATATTGTTTATAAATCATTCCTCTCAAGACAGTAAGAATATACAGCGTGTCAAAACAATCATTTGAAAAGTTTTAATAGAAATTTATCACAAAATTAAATTTTAAATCGTTAATACGGCATTATTTTACAGAAGTATTTAATTGTATTAATATAAGAATAGACTGTTCAGTTCACATGGATAACGTTTTGTTTAGAAAAAATATCTCAATTTCAACGTGCAATTTATCGGTTTGTTCTACGTTACATTCTAGCGTTGACAACCGATAACGACGTCAAATGCGATAAGGGTGTTTTTTGCTTGACGGGCGTCATATTAATGCTAAAATCAGCAAATTTGTAAATGATGTAAAAAGATACATATGATCATGAATAGCTAGATATAATTAGTTATCAAAAGTACCAGGATTATAATTTTATTTTTATACGCCAGACGCGCGTTTCGTCTACATAAGACTCATCAGTGACGCTCAGATCAAAATAGTTAAAAAGCCAAACAAATACAAAGTTGAAGAGCATTGAGGACCCAAAATTCCAAAAAGTTGTGCCAAATACGGCTAAGGTAATCTACTCCTGGGGTAAGAAAATCCTTAGTTTTTCGAATAATTCAAAGTTTTGTAAACAGAAAATTTATAAAAATGACCATATAATTGATATTCATGTCAACACCGAAGTGCTGACTACTGGGCTGGTGATACCCTCGGGGACGAAACGTCCACCAGCAGTGGCATCGACCCAGTGGTGTAAATAGTTATCAAAAGTACCAGGATTATAATTTTATTTTTATACGCCAGACGCGCGTTTCGTCTACATAAGACTCATCAGTGACGCTCAGATCAAAATAGTTAAAAAGCATTATAAAACATTTTCATGTATAGAATTCTTTTAGCAAAAGTTGACAATGCATCTAAACACTTTGCTCGCCGCGATATAGCCTTTTTGTGCCAATGCGGGGTAAAGCAACCAACAAACAATCAATTAATCTGAATGCGTCGCAAAAAACCAAAACAGGTAGCTTTCTGAAAATGAACAGAATTGTATCTCCAAAAACATTTATGCCTAATTAAGCAAATGAATATTCAATAAGAATGTCGAGACGTACCACATACAATTTTTAAGTTAAGTTTAAGTTGTTCGTGCAAATCAATGAAACGTATAAATTATTTCAGACAACTGATCAACCAGCTTTAACGATTTTCAACAATAAGGTTGAGGTCACTGATGATAAAGTTGTAATCTTTAGAAACAGATCCGGACAAAACTGTACACTTTCCGTAATCATGAGACAATATATATTGCAAAATGTATGTAATAACCACGAATTGTAAGACTCACAAACTATCTATAAACATGAATTCACTGAATAAATTCTCTGGTTATCCAGTGACTAATTAACAGGGATTCTCGCCCAACTGATGTAGGTCGAGTTTTTTTGTCATAACATCAAAGAAAAGTTCGATAAAGATATTATTTTAGGAAAAAAATTAAATAAGAAAATCATCTTACAGCAATGACTAGAGATACCTAAAGCTTAAATTGTTATGGATTAAGTTCATCCCATTTTACGTACTACTTACCCTAATTACATTACAGGTCAACTAAGGACATACACAAGGTAAAAACAAAACACAAAAGCTTATTGCCGTGCAACTTTATATCTTATAAGATATTTCTTTGGTCTTCAATTGTAAAATACCAATAATTAGATTAAGAATTATAATGTGCTAAGATGCTTTTTGATTGTCTTTCGGTGTATTACACCGCTGTAACAAAATTGATCTGTGTTAGACAGCTTTTATACGCCAGTTTACGTGACTATTATAATATACAGTTGTACATTTGACCTTCTGTCCGTTGATTCGTCCGACCGCCTGGTATGTTGTGTGTTTGTTCATTTTTGGTAAACATGTTCGACTATACCTTAACATGCTTTTTATGTTGCCTTTTAAACATTTTTTTATTCGAGGGTCACTGATGAGTCTTTCGTAGACAAACCGCGTGTCTGTCGTAAATATTAAATTTTAATCCTTTATCTCTGATGAGTTTATTTACCAAGTTCCTTTAATTTTGTGTGAAACGTTTACATTTAAGAACGTACACGTAAGTTGCTATATATATTCTAGATTCTACGCTGTCGAGTTCTTAGAACTCAGTCAGAACAACTGTTGGAACTTTAAGGGTTTTAACCAATCAATACTTAGAACATTAGTTATCAATCGCAAGAAACTACCTGATTTATAATTCAACCGTTGTTGTGGAAATCTAAAAGTTCAAAGACAATATAAACTTCATGACCTTCAGACTTAAACAATCGATGTTCTATGCGCCATTAATGACATCAGACACTCCTAACCGTTGAATTTATAAAGATAAAAGCATTAAACAATTATAATAATTACACATATAACGTAAATCATTTTGTCAATATAAATTGAGATAGTTCTTAATTTCAAATTGTTGTCATTAAATTAAGCCTTTAAGTCTTTTAAAAATATCATAATAGGAAAGGAACTCGGTGTACATTCATCGATTTTTGTTATGAACAGATGAATAGAAATATTCCACAAAAAATCAAAAAAATAAAACAGTCGCCACATGTTTGAGAATTTTCCATTATAGAGTAAAAATATGAAAGATATGTAGTGTAACCACAGTGACTGACTGGCATTTAAAAAAAAAGAACACAAGAGGGTTGAGATTTATTGTAAATTGTTCCTGGTAACTAAATATCGAGAGACTTTACACTTACAAAGAAAGATTAAATGTCATGGAATCCTATATATATAATATAAAAGCAATATAAGCTTATAAGAGAAAAATGTCGACATAATTGGACAGTGTGCTTCTATACAACTACTAAAAAAATAACCATGTGTCTGTGTACTATGCTTTCTTTTGGGCTGAAGCTTATAAAAGCTTTTGATAGCAATGCATGTTTTCTGTAAGTCAATTAAGAATACAAGTATTCTAAAGAAGTGCAGCTTAAATTTAATAAAATGTTGTTTTAAATCCTACTTAAAAAACTTTAAAAAAAACTATTCCAGAATATCCATATTATGCAATTTAAAATTCAAGTAGAACAAAAACGTAAAACGTAAAACAAACTGATACAAAAGCGGTTGTTAAACTAAGTTAAGGACATTACTACTTTATTCTATTTTTTTGATAATAATTAAAATAAAGGCAACGACTTAACATATTTAATTTTTAATCTGTTTATAGTTAATATCGTTATTCGTAAAAAAAACAACTACCACAACAAAGACAGAAATAAATCAGTTAAATATAAATCGGTGTCATATTGTTTTTGTATTAATAATATAATCCACACATTTTAAACAAAAATAAATACTGATTGATAATGTCTTTTACAAATGCCAGATGCAACATTGAGTTATTCCGTTGTTCGGTTGTTTCCCTCTTATTGTGTGTATGTGTGTGTTAACTTCTGTTTGACTATGATACATGTATTCATATAAGCCTCAGCCAATTATTACTTTAGCAGTATTTGGGAGTCCTCAATAAAAATTTGACAATGTGGTATATGTTTTGCTCAAAGGACGTACTAAGACATATAGATGTAAATGTCCGAATCGTTTTGGGTCTCTTGTCGGGAGTTAACCATTAACAACCCTACTTCATCTACTTATAATTTTAAAACAACTTTAGCTTCACTTTAAGCTTCATATGTGTGTCCTTCAATGCTAACAGTGTAGTTAGTTAAACATTGAAATTTAAAATTAAATCGTTGTCAATGTTTTGCGTCGATTTTTTTTTTATCAGAACCATTGGGTTTCTGTATCGTTTCAGAAACGTCGGAAAAGAAAACTGTATCTTTTTGGTTACATATTTTGTCACTGTCCATTAGCCTTATTTACATCGCATGATGTCTGCGCTTGATTATAGAAAACTTTGTAAATACTTAAAATTGTAATCGTTTATATCGTCAACTAATTAGAAATAATTCTATTTATCGGTCGTCCCACTGTCTATATCACTCTGTTCAGCTCTCAATATTATTCCGTATCATGTCGTTGTGACGTAACATACGTTGACCCGGCCTTTATAACTTTGTGCTGGTGAAACAAAGAAAACACTTCCGAAACACGCAAATATAGCCCGATAAATCGATTATCAGATTATCTGCATATTGATATTGTAAAATATCAGCTGCTTGACATTATATGTAGGGTTTTTGATCTCGTTCGCTACGCTCACTCGACAAAAAGCTTCATATTATGTCTCGCAGCTGATAGTTTACGATATCAATATGCAGATAACCTGATAATCGGTACGTATCATTAGTCCATTTTAAATATTATTTGTGAAAAGAGTGTGCAATTGAGACATGCATTTATCTATATGTTGTAATTCAAGACATTTACATTTTCTTTTCGTTCACTTGTAATACAAGTAATTAATTTTGTTCAAATACGTATACCATAGCAGATACTAATATTTGTTCTGTCATTTTTGTCTGATTTCCGATGATTTTTTAAACCATCAAAGATTTATGCCACTGCAGGTAACTTTTTTACATTTATGACGCAGTTGTCAACGCTTATGTGATATGACGATTTGATTTTCCTTTGATATTGGTATTTTTCTTATGTCACTTTTTCAAAGTTTTTACTGTATTGTATTGGCTTACGAGTTGTCTCAAACTTGCAAAACAGCAACCGGACTGAGTGTATGTTTTGTATTGCTTCTATTCTGCATTTGCAGATACATGTAAATGTATGCATATAGTTCAAATACAGTGAAATTTGAAAAAAAACGTAACATCAGGTATCACATTGGCACTATATTAAGACAAAGTCAATCAGACATTAATAAAAAATATGCATGTGCTCACGTAAATGTCTGAAATTGTTGTTGGCATAGACAAATAATAATTTTTGTATCACGTCAGTTTTTTCCCGCCTTTTTAGTGGAATTTACAGAAAGCTTGGTGCATTGGTCTTTTTGCAGAACAAAACATATATTTTCACAAATGATGTGACCTGTATATTCTTTGTAGCTTATGATTTTTTCATTGCTCCTATGCTTCATTTGTGAAATTTGAAATTTTGATTCTCAAAATAACAATAAGTCCATGGTGATGAAAAAAAACACGCAAATATATTGGTCTTTTCTTGGTTAGTTTTTATACGGTAGGATAAAGGTATACCGTTGTCCGTATGTTTATCTCCTCGTTTAGTTTTCCTTCTCTCCGTCCTTCCATATATCCATCATTCACTAAGTCTGTCAACATGGTCTATATGTTGTTAAAATGTTGAACAATTACTCAAAAATGTGGTTACCTATTTTCATGAAATGTTGATGAATCGTGTTTATTTCTCTGAATGTAAACTCCATTCGATTTACATATATTATAGATTCTACGTAACTAAGTTATTAAAATTTATTCATACAAAAATACTTGATTTTCCACTGTTTTTACTTCATCTCTTTGTTCTGATTCTCAATTTAACCGATATTATGAACAAAAAAAATGAAGACTCTCAGACTTAGACATCTGATGTACTGTATGGCACTACGATTTGTAAAGATAAAAGCTTTAGTCAGTTTTAATGAAAACACATATAACGTGAATCAGCTTGTCAATAACAAGTTCTTAATGTCATGATGTTGTCATTAAATTAAGCCTTTAAGTATTTTATTAACATATTAAGTAGCAACAAGGTGTTTAGTCAGTTTTTTTCTATAACATAAACATTTAAAAAAGAGGGAACATATCTCATTTATAACATTTGTGTAATTCGTCAATAACAACGTTACATAAATGTAGTTTAATTGCATTTACTGACTGGTGAAGTTGTCAATTGTGTTGTCAATAGTGCATGGAAGTTTAAAAACTGGGAGGAAATAAACATTCATTATAACGATAACTCTGAACGAATATACAAAGATCACAAACGTATAAGAAAGGGGCGAAATATACCAGAAGGACGGTCAAACTCATAGATCGAAAAAAAACTGACAACGGCATGTCAAAGAAAGAAAAAAACAAACATTGAATAAAAGTACACACACACAGCACAGAAAACTAAATACTAAACTGCAAAAAACCAACAAGCAATTGGGAGTGACTTTAGCTGCCTCGGAGAGGTAAACAGATCGTGCTGCACATGTGGGACTTGTTGTGTTGCTCGTATTATTATAAATCCAGTAAATAGTCTTATTCGATAGGTTTTGTTTTTGGAAAGGGAAGGAATTGCAGTTAAGACATGATGAGCGTATCCGGTATAATCTGTGACACGGTGATTGTATAATCCAAAATCCAAATCGACAACGCAATGAAAAAGCACGACCGTTGCTCGAAAATGTTTAAATTACAGTTTAGAAAAAAAACCTGGAAAACTTTCTAAAATACTAAGAAATATCAGGACTACACATCAGCATAAATTTAAATTCATACAAAAAGAAATCTGTTTGTCGTGATGCAGTCATCGTTTTAATTACTTATTATGTTTAAATGCGTTTCATTACTGGTAACAGTTTAATCCTGTATGTATCTGAACAATTACGATCTTTACGATATGGTAATAGCTTATATCATAGAGATTTTCATATTTCCAAATTGAACTTGATTTTATATCTGTATTTTTTTAATAACAACTTATAAAACCTCATGCATCTTATATTCGTAATCTTGATTTCAGCTACTACTTTCTATGATTTACTCGTCGTGTTGCTCGTGTTACACTTCGCTATCAGCCGATAAAGGTCCTACCTGGTCTTCAGTAGCACATGCCAGTGTTATAGTCTTGTATTTAAGAATATGTTGAATATTTGAACCACTTAAGTCACTATTTGTTGCTATATGAACGATTAGCTAATGTTGTTGGTTGTTAACGTCTTTGTCAGTCATCGGATTTCATTGTTTTGTTATGTGTACTTTTGATTGCCGGTTTAGCTGGTTTTCATTTCATTTTAAGCCATGTTGATGTCAGTTCATATCTAATTATGAGTGTGCATGTACATTTGCTATCTATCGTCTCTCTTTTTCGAATGCAATGATGCAACTAGCATATGATAACATGGACCTAAACGTATCGTATACAATTTTAAAGCAATATGTTTTTACTAAATATTTACCTTTTTTGCGAAAACTTATTATAATTGCGATTTTTGTACTTGTAGATGATAATTATTCTTGTTTGGTAGATGTTTAATAATCACAATAAGTCGTTATTTGCCTAATACATCTGCCATAATGGGCTCGGGCTATTTTTTTTTTCCTTTCACTTTCACTTTTGTTTTTGTTATTCTAATTTGAATTTAATTAAATAAACCCTGTGATGTTTCACAGTTTCACGGTTCAGTTTATGTTATAGACCAAAAAGGCGAACATGCATGTATAGTTCTACGTAACAGTAATAATTGTTTAATGATTGATGCATTTTTATCTGAATGCTATGAGGTTTTGAATTTGTGTGTATTCATTTGTAAGCGAAATATAATTCGCTTACATTTGTGAAAATAAATAAACCACGTAAAGGAGTCCATATACTATACCTTAAGTTCGATGATATGAGATCTATTAAAAGTGCTACTAGGTGCAACACCACTAAATCGACCCCGGCTAGAAAGCACAAACCAGAAAGTAGTACACATATAACACAAAATACCCTTCAGCTAGTTAATTACGCGGATAGAACAAAATCGCCCCAAAAAATTCCACCAACTCAAAAGTTCACATGCAAATAAATTGATAAAATTTCGAATTCGCGAAAAGTATAAACCCCCGAAATATTTCGCAATCCCTATTCAATAAGAATCGCGCACTTTTACACCAGCGAAAATAACCCGCCATACGGTACAGCCTTTGGATGGTGTAAACTTCCCCCCAAAAACATGTATGATGTATGGTGTATGGCATATGGTGTAATGGTGTACGGTGTATGTTGCTATGGTGTATGGTGTAATGGGAATGGTTTAATGGTGTTTGAGGAATGTTGTGATTGTGTAACGTGCGATCGGGAATGGTGTGAATGATGGTGTACGACATTTCTTTTGTTGAAAACGAAGTTCTTTTTATTCTATTTTGTCGAATAGTAAACATGAACAATAATGATAATCTTAATATTTGAAAGGAGTAGGTTCAGTAAGACCCCCTTTTGGCCCCAAAATATAGCAGTTTTACAAAACTGTGAAAATGTAATCGTTAAGCCTTATTTTGGAAAGTAAAATGCTTCTACTACATGAAAATGAGCTGTTTTTGACAATACAATGCACAAATATTGCGTTCTAGCAGCAGTAAGTCATGCTAAATTACTGAAATCTTTAAATTTATGCATTTTCCGTAATTTTTAGACGGTCTAAAATGAAAGTGGCCGCATTCGTGTTCATTCATAATATTGAAATGTAAGTTGTATTTTATGATAATACAAAATATATATAAAGGTTGAGGATGAACACGGTTGCGGCCACTTTCGTTTTTTACGAAAACCATCTAAAATGTGAGGTTTTTGGGGCATATTTGATAGATTTGTCATATTTAAGCTTGAATCAGAGCGTCTTTAATGACTCAATCCGTTTAAATCTTTCACATAAACTAATCAATTGAAGTAGACACTTAAGTGTTAAAAAGTGTTCAAAAACTTTCGTTAGACCTGAAATGTGAGGCTAAAAGTGGCCCTTATCGGACCTACTCCTTTAATTCCATTATGGGTAATTTCGGATCGTGTAGATAGAAATGGGAATGGTGCATAGTGTAATGTGTAAGGTGAATGGTGTAGTGTGTTAGGTGAATGATGCAAAGGTGTAACGTGTATGGTGTTATGGTACAAAGTGTACGGTGAAATGGTATAAGGTGTATGGTGTAATGGTGTATGGTATATGGTGTATGGTGTAATGGTGTATGATGTTAGTTGGAAGTTTATATCATCCAAGGACTGTAGTTCCTACGCATCAGTGTAACTTTTAAAATATGTAGAATATTAAGGTAGTGTTGGTAGCAAATGAAAGATAAAGGACTTGTAATCATTGTAGAACACTTTTGGACTTACAATTTTGAATGTAAAAAAAACTGCACTATTTAAAAAAAAAAAAGATACATTTTGTCTGTTTGTCAGATCTGAAGTACCTGTTTTTGTACATCGAAGTTCTGGGAACTAGTTCTTTTTTATAGGCCATTAAATGAATGTTGAATTGGTCAGTAAGAGACACCGTCGAGATTTGTCAAATTACAAACCTACCACATCTTTCTTTTTTAAATAGCAATGTCTCCTTCACATGAGTGGTCAATGTTGACCTAGGTCCGCTTTATGGATCGTTGAATCAAGAATAAATAAACGAAAGTTAAATGATAGATCGCGTCTGATTAAAAATTGCAAGAAAATTATAATTGACGTGCATCATTAAAAATGCATATTGGAATAAAATCGTTTTAAAAACGTTGCGTGGAAAAGATTTACATCAGAATCATTAAATTTCTGTTTTGAAACGTGTGAGTAAAAACATGTAATTTTAGGTTAACCATTGTGTCATTTTCCATTTACCGTTAATCACATTAAGTCTGCGATTGTTTGTATTACACTTTGTAAATACTTAGTAGTTCTTTGTATCGTCAATTTTGTATCTGTTTTTATAAAGAAAATGTCGAAGGTTTGCATTTTTATTTCAGGTTTTTTCTTCTCATAGATTAAGAGCCATTTACAGATACAACAGAGTAATTTAAATCAAAATTACTTAAAACGTATATTACTTAAAAAGGTTAATTAAATCAGAGCCTTTTCACATGTTTCGTCTGTTTGTGAATTAACCATGTATAACTTTTATAGAAAACCATTTGTTGAATGTAAGATGAATTGATTGTCTTGAGCAATGTAATTAAAAGACTCTGATTAACTATTAGTATTATAGTGTATCATTTTATGTAGCTATAAAAGAAAAAAAACATATTCAGTGAGATTTAATATATATTTGACATTACGGAGTCTTATGTAGAATGGATTCTTATCCAAGTATAACTTGGAATATGAAGGATCAGAGTCATTCTAGTAATGGAGCCTGAGGCTCAAGAGGATGTAACTTTAGCATTCATTTCCCGATGTGCAACGAGGCATCTCATTTAAAAGAGGTCAAAATCCTTGACCTATGGGTATGACGTAGCTATATCTAGCTATAAATACTGCGGCTATTACCTGTGCCAATCATGATTCAAAGTTTGTTTGTGCAACCAAAACAATTGGGATGGGCAAACAGTACCCTCCAAACTGGGTGGGTAAATTGTTACATCCTCTTGAGCCTCAGGCTCCTTTACTAGAATGACTCTCATCCTTCATATTCCAAGTTATACTTGGATGAGAGTCCATTCTACTAATTACGCTCCTCGGCTCTTCGAGGATGAAACTTTAGCATATTCAAAGTGTTGGCACAAACAAGTAGTTCCCTGAACAACTAACAGAGAGCAAATCATAATTTGCTGACTCAGTCCAGAATATACTGGAGACTAAGATAGTAGTCAATCTAACTAATCTTTCTGAATTAATAATAAATATGATCTAAATATGAAGGTAAAGTACTAATATTGTTAGTCCAGGTATAAAGAATAAATAGCTTCAAAAACATTTAAAGTAATTTTGAAAATAAATATATATCAAAATATCAATCAATTTTGTGGTCTTCATTTCACTATTTTCAAGAATAATAACTGATTCTTTACATTCAAGAGAAATTATTTTATCTATATAAAGAGCATATATAACACTCATACCACATCTTTCTATATCTATATATCAAGTTTAGAATTTTCAAAATACCATTTGCCTGATACTTGCTTACAAATCATTAATTGTATATCTAAATATCTACTGACATATTATTCAGCAACACTTGTCTTAAATATTTGAAAGTGTTTAATCCTGTAGCCCTTCTTTTTGTACTCAACATGACACTCTCTGTAGTTCAGATGTGTTTGAAAAAACAAGAATTTGAAAACAAATTCAGGAGACAGTAGTTTGAATAACAATGTAAACACAGCCATATACAGATTTTCATTAGCCTTCTGAAGATTTCAATATTGATCTAATATCAATCCATGGTAAAATATCTAGTACATTTACAAGCTAAAAACCGTCACTGCAAGTTCTACAAGTATTATCTCTTTGCATGACATTTGCATTCAGTCTGTATTTAATATTGTAAGAACAAAAAAATTGATTCAAAAGCTCAAGTAAGCAACGAAAGCTTCAAATAGAATTAATATTCATAACTTTAACATAACTTAGCAACCAAAAACTCCTCTCTGAGTCATATTAAAAAGGCATACATAGGTGACTACTGTCACACAAAGGTCACCTGTTAAGCAAAGGTTGACTTATTTAAACTACATGAAGATGTCAATGATAAACAGCCTCTACTGTAGTTCTTATTCAGGACACTTAATAAAGTGAGTATATTTACAGATTTAATCTTATTCATTTTTATCTGGAATATACCAACTACAATATAGTATTTGATATCTGGTTCAGTAAATTTACATTCCATGTTAGTTTATGACAATGGGCATGATGGGTATATGTAGTATATGAATTATGTATATATATATATATATATATATAACTCGTCTAAACATCAACCAAACAATGTTAGATCTGTAAATTTGCTTTCGCAAATTTTTGGTTCTTCCCTCGCCGGGATTCGAACCCACGCTACTGTGATATCGTGACACCAAATCGCCTGCACTGCAGCCGTCCCGCTAGACCACACGACCACCTGGGCTCTCAAAAAAGAGCTTTCGGTGGGCATGTGTTACCTTTCCACGTCAGTTTTAATCTAGCGGCGTACTACAGTACATGATATATAAGGCATGAAGATGTTATATATATATATCAAACAGTATTGATAATAAAATGAATCTTATATAGTCCAACACATCATACAGACTAGGTCTACATATACCTACTGCATCTAATGTACCATTCTAAAGTAAATCATCTCAAAAGTATCATCGTTATGATATTTCATTAAGTGTAAACAAATTATACAATACAGTGTAGCTATTTAATATCTTATGTTATAAGAATTAATATAGATCAATATATCCAGAATCAAAACCTGTCATCCAGCGTGTTTTAAAAATCCTAACATATAAGTAATACTGTTCTGTGAACACTCATCTGATAATCTGATAAATATCTTGAAAAGAACTGGAGAAGGGTTACACAGTTTATACTTCATTGTAAACTGTAACATTTGAAAATGACCTTCACCCATCCTGATATCCATTCACATGTTGGATATTGAAGGAATATAACTTTTACTGTATATAATATACAAATACAGCCTTTGTATGAGGTCGATACAAGGATATATTGACCTGAAAGAAGTATATTGACTGAGGACGAAGTCCGAGGTCGATATACTTCTTTGGGTCGATATATCCTGTATTGACCTCATACAAAGGCTATATTTGTTATATTATTAATGTCCGACCATATTTGTATCAAAATCGTCATTTAGGATTATTGGAATTTTATAGATATTACATTGTCTCCTTAACAGTAACAACATATTAGTTGTTATTTCATTTACTTTTTTTTTTTAACATCTTATGTATTTAAAGATTTTTTGTCAAATAATCGATGACAGATATCATGTGTTATAAAACGTTAAACAATATCTTGAAATTCATTACATGACGTCACAAAGTATATCGGTTTTTAGGTATTCTAAAAATAACCGTGCGATATGCTTTTTGCCGGTCAATATGCTTTTTACTATCCGCCGTTTTCTCTCTACCTTCGAAAATATAGTTTAATATTTGACTATCTCTAAACGAATCAAACTTGTTAAAATATACGAATTAATAATATTAACCTATATCAATCAAGTCTTGAACTGCTCTTTTGTACAATATGCTTATGATACATCTTACATGTACTATTTTTCTATATATATACATCTGATATTATATATGGCTATGTTATATTTAAAGCAATATAATTACATATATTTAAGAAAAGTAAATTCTGATTGAACTGAAAAGAAATTCCAGTGTACATGTACAAAATATAAGTTTGCAGTTTGCTTTGCAAATTCGAATGCTTTATAGACAAAAAATGATAGGAGACCTTTCAAAGTTTCATATTTCGATGGAGCATAACAATATATAAATGATATATAATATATAATATATATATATATCATAGTATGACTATTTCAATTCTTATAAACTGATGATACAGAAGCATCAATATAGCAATTCTATCTCAAGCTCATGGAGTCTAGAAAGATCACCATTTTCTTTTTGTATTTTTAATTACCATCATGGATTTCAATAATACAAATGCATAGATGCAATATAATCATTTGATTATCATTATAGAAACTTATAAATTCTACATAAATTCATGTAATACTACTTTCTTCAGTATATGCTATCTGTCACGAAAAATTTGTAGGAGATTAGTCCCCTTAACACTATATACAAATGTTTACAGATATATGACTTATATACACTATTTTCTGCAAGTCAAAATAGGGACTTTTTGGAAATAATCCTTTCTTGGCAGAGTCTAAATAATTAGTATAGTTGTATCTCAAACTATATTTTACAATAAAAAGTTGTTTACTATTACTTGTACCTTGTAGACAGCAAGATCAAGATCTACAATTGTGTTCTTATTAATGAGAACAATAACTTTGAGCTTTTTCTTCAGAAAAGAGCTACTGTTTACCTATTCCAAGGTTTTGTTTGTTATATTCATAATTAATGTTATAACAATGCCAAGATATAAGACTGAAAAACTCTTATTATATTTTATAAAAATATGGTAATAAATGTACATGAAGGTATCATTTTACTAGTGTCAAATAATTTTATTCATAATCTGAAATCTACCTTAATGAATTTCAAGGCAATGATAAACCCATCCAATGGAAATTATTTTTATTTCCTTCCACACTGCATAAATATATGGAAGTTTTTAACGACCTTGACCGACTATACTGTTTACAGCCCTTGCCTGGTCGGTAACACTATAATGCATGTTATGTGAACATCATAAAAATTATCCTTGAGAAAAGGAATTTACATCTGACCAATGCAAGTCAATCATATAATTTTTTCAGAAGATCCTATGATCCCAACTAGTATGTTTTGATATGTTGGATGTTTCTACCTAATCAATTGTTTGTTAGTGGCATGTTAACGCTCTACAAGGAACTATTCATTAAATGCTTAGATGTTCCACCTTCGACCTATTTCTGGTCTTGTTTGTTGATATACCACTTGCTACTCAATATTCAGATTTTAAATATCAATCACATAATATTATTTCTGTAAATATTTCAACTGTAACACAGTATTATTATCTCACAAAGAGCTTATTTTGAAGCCTTAATGGCTTTGTATATTAAAGATATACATAGTATGTATATATTCTGGTATTTAAAACAATATTGTAAGTTTATTCTGAACTGTTGTCACATTTATGACACACCAAGGACTTATAAAAGTCTCTAGGCTCATTAATTGCTCTAGACAAATAAGCTTTTAAAAATTAGCTATTTGAACGTTATTTGATATAACATATCTTTAGCAAAGGTTTTCAGATACCTTAGATTGGAAGTGGCACATAATGCCTTCCGTATAATCACTAACTTTTGTCTGTTTATAGTATCACACATACAGGTGTATATCGACACGTAGTCTAGCATATTCCAATGCACTACATTACAGTTTCTTATATTGGAATAAGAAATGTATTTTAATCACAACATTTTGTGATTATAGATCTCAAATATATTTGCTATATTTTCTATAAATTGTACGTCACTACGTGGGTACATTATAGCAAGAATATACGAGTACACCTCCGTACATTTTGAACTTACCTTGAAAAACAAGATATTCTACCAATATACTTCTGTATAGAGATTCATTCGTATTAAAAATAACTACGATATTAATTATTAAGGATTGAACACGTTCGGTCCACCATTGATTACGTGATAAGCACCTGTGTGTTACACATCACAGTACACGTGTATTTTTAGAACAAGGTTTAGAAAATAGAACAACGATAAAATACGTTGTATTTAACGAACTTGGATAATAAGTTCTCAAGATAATTAATGTTTATAAAACATTTTATACTGGAACAACGTTCTCAGTTTTACAAAATCTTAAAATTCTGGACGTCGTCACAGATTATAACGAGTTAGACACCTCGCTGCTCGAAAAATAATATGATTGGCACAGGTAATAGCCGCAGTATTTATAGCTAGGTATAGCTACGTCATACCCATAGGTCAAGGATTTTGACCTCTTTAAAATGAGATGCCTCGTTGCACATCGGGAAATGAATTCTAAAGTTACATCCTCGAAGAGCCGAGGAGCGTAATTAGTAGAATTTAATACAGGGTTCAAATTGTATCACTCAACTTCTATGTCTGTTGTTATAAATGCGGACTCATTGATTACAATAACCTTCACCGAGAGAAATCACAATTCATAAGAGTTTGATCATTTTGCGATTATGTTTTACATTTGGATATTTGTTTAAACAAATGCATACTTTAATTTTTTAGTATTTATATAGATTCGACCGTTGGTTTTCCAGTTTGTATGGTTTACCATTAGTGATTGTTGGGAGTCTACTCTTTATAGCTTATAAGTGAAAATGGAAATGGGGAGTGTGTCAAAGAGACAACAACCCGGCCATAGAACAGACCACAGCAGAAGGTCACCAACAGGTCTTCAATGCAGCGAGAAATTCCCGCGTCTGGATGCGTCCTTCAGCTGACTTAAACAAATATGAATAGTTATAGTTCAGTGATAATTAATGCAAAATTAAACTCCAAAATTGTACACAAGGAACTAAAACTAAAAATAATACAAGACTAACAAAGGCCAGAGGCTCCTGTTTTGGGACAGGCGCAAAAATGCGGCGGGGTTAAACATGTTTATGAGATGTCAACCCTCCCCTATACTTCTAGCCAATGTAGAAAAGTAAACATTTAACAATACGCACATTAAAATTCAGTTCAAGAGAAGTCCAAGTCTGATGTCAGAAGATGTAACCAACAAAAAAATAAACAAAATTACAATAATATATAGATAACAACATACTTCTAGAGGTTAACTGACCTGCCAGCTCTAGTCTTCAATTAAAACTGATTGAAAGGTTATGTTTTCATCATATGAATATCAGACATAATCCTTCCCGTTAGGGGTTTAGTAGTATACCATCATAACATTTATGAGAAGATCATAACCCGTGTCATGCCAACAACTGTTTTTATAATCAATGTGTTTAATTGCGATAAGTCCATCAATATTAACGCCAAAATATGCAATATTTAATGACCTGACAACAGTATCGTAACTATATCCCATCTTTATAAGTATATTTAATGATTTTTTTAGTTTTGGAGATGAATACTGACATTTTTGTGCTTTGTTAAGAATATTTCCATACAAAATTGAATGTGAAATACATGAACGTATAAGAAGTCTGCATGTTGAACTATATACACGGATTATGTCCTTATAGCGATGATAAAATTAAGTAAAGGTTTTGACTAGTTTGTAATACCGAAAAGTTGAGATATATAAACACCGTAAAATGGTGACAAGGGAACGTCACCACCTAAAAATGGACAATAAACGATAGTAAATGAAAACTCATCTCTTTTTATCATAAATTATAGTATTTAGCTTCACGTTAATGGTATATATATCAAGATCGAGGAAAGGGCAGTGGTCATATTAGTATTAGCTGTATTCAAAGAAAGTTCAACAGGATAAATTTCTATTGTATACTTACTTAAGTCTTCATTATTGAAAGCCAAAATATCATCCAAATATATAAAAGTATTCAACTCATAGCAATACATAAACAGGTTGTTCGGTGTGAGCTAAGGCTCCATGTTAAAGACCGTTTATATTTTTTTCTTTTTGGAATTTGATGAAGCTGTCGTATAAAGTGAGAGTTTTAGCAATTTTAAACCAGGTTTAATTCACCATTTTCTACATTCGAAAAAGCCTGTACCAAGTCAGAAATACGACAGTTCTTGTCCATTCGTTTCTGATGTGTTTTGTTTTTTGATTTTTCTATGTGATTAGGGACTTTTCGATTCTTTTTTCCTTGGAGTTCAGTATTTTTGTGATTTTACTTTTTTTATTTAGTATTTCCAAAAATATATCTACACTATATTGGCTTGAATAGTTGTGATAATGTTTATAATATAATTAGTTGTCAAATCAAACAAACAAATTAAGTTAATTAATTCACGTCCAAACCATATTCTGTTGAATTACAGAAACAGTTACTTAATGTATTGTATATGCATGATCGGCCTCTGCTTTGATTTTTGCATGTTTGATACAATAACACATATTACATGTAACTTGTTCATTGACAAAAGTTTCCTGTAAGGTGCTATAAAGGAAGAGTCATGAAAACATCGTAATATAATTCAATTATTAGCATTTGAAGTTATTAATGAAGTGTAAAAGCGACAGGAATAGATCCAACAATATGCATTATCGAAATCAATATTGAATATAAAGAGCTTTCAAATATATTATTCATTATCATATACTTAGACTAAATAACATATAATTGTTACCGTATGATAATAGCAGTAAATTGACGTAAATTTCATATCTTTCGAATTGGTGCTTAGCTGGCTGATATGAAAAGTTTATCACATGCTTCGATGGTTATCACATGTCTTTCCGTAACGTTATCACATGGCTTTCCGGTGATACTCGGGCAATTCCGGAAAATACACCTCAATGCTATGTTTTTAGTGAAAAACATTTCAAAGTAGTGTACAAGACAATTATTTGAATACTGGAAAGTATATTGTGTAAAATGATTAAAAAATAAAAAATAAAAACAAACAAACAAATTATTAAATAAATGCATTTTTTTTTTTTTTTTTAAACATAATTTAGAAAGTTTCTTATAAAATAATGACTTTTCCAAACAATGTTTATAATTATGTTCATGTATATTGTTGAATTATTTTTTGTGGATTCGTTCATATTAAACTAGTTTTTCTGTTGAGGCATATGATAGAAAGAATTCATATTGAATGTATCCGGGGCAAATTTGGGGTCCGACGTCCGTGAACGTTTTTACTCTTGAAACCTCGGGAACCACATAAAAGGGTCAACACATGAATCTGTTATGTTTCTTTACTGTTGAAGCATATGATAAAAAGATCATAACATGTCATTTTTCATATCGCATGTATTATCAGCCCTCGGTCAATATCAGCCCTCGAGCCATGCGGCTCTTGGGCTGATATTGAACCTAGGGCTGATAATACATCCGATATGAAAAATGCCATGTTATAATCTGAAATTTTGAGTATGAATAGATAAAAAAGTGAATACCATGGTATTATATACGAGCACTTGCTTTCAAATTCAGATCAGCTGTAGGTTTAAATTGATATGCATTAACACTAGTTGCATACGAACATATTTTTGAGTATTAAAAAAGTATGATTATTCTCAATATAACACATGCATTTAAACTTAACAGAATGTATTACAAATATCATTGTTGCGTGTGTTAAAAAAATCGTATTAGAGGGATACGATATATAATAAATCAATATTTGATTGCCCTTTGGGAATCTCTCTCATCTCTCTTACACGACTATTTCACCATCTTATAATTGATCATGGTGACTTGAATTGTAATATTCCTATATAAAGTTTTTAAACGTTCATCCCCTGAAACACGAATTGTTTTCCTACCGAACTAACATTTAATTTTACACTTCTTTGTCAAAGATTGGTCGTATGGGAATAACAAAAAAAACATTATCCTTTCGAATCATGTGGAAGACAGACATACTAGATGTTTACCAATTACTTTAATGAGACATGAAGTTATTTGTAAGTTGTAACCTGAGATAATTACATCTTCTCCTCGTTACTTGTAATACTCAAGTATTTAAGAAAAATGTATATCATAGCTTTATTAGTACAATACTTGTCGTTATTTGAAGAAAAAAACAAGATAAATATATGAAGATGTTGTCGTATAGCCAATGTTTAAATTTACTACCACATGAAATATGCCATTGCAGATAGATTTTTCGCATTAATATTATTTGCATATTTGTCAGCACTTAGTGATAATTTCAATTTCCATTAGAGATCATTTTTTTTTGATATGTTATTAAACCTTTTCTCAAAATCTTTAGAGTCTAATACTTGTTGTTTATGAGTTTTGTCAATATTGATTTTGTTTTCAAACGTACTAGACAGCTATTCGTGTAATTTTGAGTTGCTCATAGCATGTATAAAACTCATTCGCAGATACATGCATATTCTTGTAGTTCAAACACCGTGATATATGAAATAAAAATACTTAGAAATTATAAATCACCTGGGAAACTAAACTATTATCAAGTCAATAGAAAACTAAATAAAAATATGTATGTTTGTGCTCAAGCATATGTATGAATCTGATGATCAAATAGAAAAATATCTAGTATTATTTGTTGTTTCTTGTTTGTACAATTTACAGAAAGCTTGATCAGCTGGTACTTTTGCAGATTATAAATCTACAAGCACACGGTTCCTAAGTTAACTAGTTACCTTTACAATTACATTCAGTCATGTATTTTCGTCCTATGTTTTGTTGTTGTGTTATTTTTCTCTGAACACAAATTGTGCAGGTTAAGTTAATTCGATTTTTAGACCAGACAGTTCATCCTCTGTATAATCCAGATGTCACTCTTTTATATGCTGTCTTGATTTAAATCTTTAACTAAGCTTAATGTACCATCTCAATAAAAGCTCCATTATAAACTACGTTATTAAAAAGAATAAATTTATAAGACATGACGACGGTTAACTCTTTGAAGCAAAAAAAGATATATGTTTATTACATTGAGGTGGATTATATTTTAGCGAACTTGTATTTTCATGTTTTATAAGAAAAATGTTTAATTCTAACTTGATACATCATTCTAATACCTTATGATTGTTTTGAAAACATAATAACCCTGTTTCATGGAATATCTTATTAAAAAAATATGCCAAGAAAATATTGTTTCGTGCATATAATTAATATTTTATAATTTAAACAAATGATGAGCAAATCAGCAATAAGTTCCAGCTGACAGACAAAACACGCGGATATAAGTTTTTTGGTTTATTCTAAAACAAAAAAAACCAAGATTTAATGTTCAATATAGCCTGTCTCTTTAAATCTTTTAATCTAACACTGCGTTTGCTATAGGAATGTACTTTCCTGCTAAAACTATTGTTCAATTACATTTTTAATAAAGGTGATAACGATAACACTATTTTGAATACGACAATAATAACTTATTTATCATTTGCAGACATCTAAGGTGTCTCAGTTGAAAAGTTAATCGAAAAACACAAAAAAATAATAACAAATATTCTCTTATATTTTTTCGCTTATAATGTGATTTATTGTACTATAAGGCGCTAACAATATCAACCAAATAATTGAAAGACTAAAATAGCGAGTATAATGACAAGTATTATTAAACACCTCCCTACGGTATAATTGTGGGCATTGTGGTATCCCGTTTTATTGCACTTGCTAATCAAGTTTTGATTTTCATTGAAAAATTTGTAGGAGATTAGTCCCCTTAACACTATATACAAATGTTTACAGATATATGACTTATATACACTATTTTCTGCAAGTCAAAATAGGGACTTTTTGGAAATAATCCTTTCTTGGCAGAGTCTAAATAATTAGTATAGTTGTATCTCAAACTATATTTTACAATAAAAAGTTGTTTACTATTACTTGTACCTTGTAGACAGCAAGATCAAGATCTACAATTGTGTTCTTATTAATGAGAACAATAACTTTGAGCTTTTTCTTCAGAAAAGAGCTACTGTTTACCTATTCCAAGGTTTTGTTTGTTATATTCATAATTAATGTTATAACAATGCCAAGATATAAGACTGAAAAACTCTTATTATATTTTATAAAAATATGGTAATAAATGTACATGAAGGTATCATTTTACTAGTGTCAAATAATTTTATTCATAATCTGAAATCTACCTTAATGAATTTCAAGGCAAAGATAAACCCATCCAATGGAAATTATTTTTATTTCCTTCCACACTGAATAAATATATGGAAGTTTTTAACGACCTTGACCGACTATACTGTTTACAGCCCTTGCCTGGTCGGTAACACTATAATGCATGTTATGTGAACATCATAAAAATTATCCTTGAGAAAAGGAATTTACATCTGACCAATGCAAGTCAATCATATAATTTTTTCAGAAGATCCTATGATCCCAACTAGTATGTTTTGATATGTTGGATGTTTCTACCTAATCAATTGTTTGTTAGTGGCATGTTAACGCTCTACAAGGAACTATTCATTAAATGCTTAGATGTTCCACCTTCGACCTATTTCTGGTCTTGTTTGTTGATATACCACTTGCTACTCAATATTCAGATTTTAAATATCAATCACATAATATTATTTCTGTAAATATTTCAACTGTAACACAGTATTATTATCTCACAAAGAGCTTATTTTGAAGCCTTAATGGCTTTGTATATTAAAGATATACATAGTATGTATATATTCTGGTATTTAAAACAATATTGTAAGTTTATTCTGAACTGTTGTCACATTTATGACACACCAAGGACTTATAAAAGTCTCTAGGCTCATTAATTGCTCTAGACAAATAAGCTTTTAAAAATTAGCTATTTGAACGTTATTTGATATAACATATCTTTAGCAAAGGTTTTCAGATACCTTAGACATGTTAGATTGGAAGTGGCACATAATGCCTTCCGTATAATCACTAACTTTTGTCTGTTTATAGTATCACACATACAGGTGTATATCGACACGTAGTCTAGCATATTCCAATGCACTACATTACAGTTTCTTATATTGGAATAAGAAATGTATTTTAATCACAACATTTTGTGATTATAGATCTCAAATATATTTGCTATATTTTCTATAAATTGTACGTCACTACGTGGGTACATTATAGCAAGAATATACGAGTACACCTCCGTACATTTTGAACTTACCTTGAAAAACAAGATATTCTACCAATATACTTCTGTATAGAGATTCATTCGTATTAAAAATAACTACGATATTAATTATTAAGGATTGAACACGTTCGGTCCACCATTGATTACGTGATAAGCACCTGTGTGTTACACATCACAGTACACGTGTATTTTTAGAACAAGGTTTAGAAAATAGAACAACGATAAAATACGTTGTATTTAACGAACTTGGATAATAAGTTCTCAAGATAATTAATGTTTATAAAACATTTTATACTGGAACAACGTTCTCAGTTTTACAAAATCTTAAAATTCTGGACGTCGTCACAGATTATAACGAGTTAGACACCTCGCTGCTCGAAAAATAATATGATTGGCACAGGTAATAGCCGCAGTATTTATAGCTAGGTATAGCTACGTCATACCCATAGGTCAAGGATTTTGACCTCTTTAAAATGAGATGCCTCGTTGCACATCGGGAAATGAATTCTAAAGTTACATCCTCGAAGAGCCGAGGAGCGTAATTAGTAGAATTTAATACAGGGTTCAAATTGTATCACTCAACTTCTATGTCTGTTGTTATAAATGCGGACTCATTGATTACAATAACCTTCACCGAGAGAAATCACAATTCATAAGAGTTTGATCATTTTGCGATTATGTTTTACATTTGGATATTTGTTTAAACAAATGCATACTTTAATTTTTTAGTATTTATATAGATTCGACCGTTGGTTTTCCAGTTTGTATGGTTTACCATTAGTGATTGTTGGGAGTCTACTCTTTATAGCTTATAAGTGAAAATGGAAATGGGGAGTGTGTCAAAGAGACAACAACCCGGCCATAGAACAGACCACAGCAGAAGGTCACCAACAGGTCTTCAATGCAGCGAGAAATTCCCGCGTCTGGATGCGTCCTTCAGCTGACTTAAACAAATATGAATAGTTATAGTTCAGTGATAATTAATGCAAAATTAAACTCCAAAATTGTACACAAGGAACTAAAACTAAAAATAATACAAGACTAACAAAGGCCAGAGGCTCCTGTTTTGGGACAGGCGCAAAAATGCGGCGGGGTTAAACATGTTTATGAGATGTCAACCCTCCCCTATACTTCTAGCCAATGTAGAAAAGTAAACATTTAACAATACGCACATTAAAATTCAGTTCAAGAGAAGTCCAAGTCTGATGTCAGAAGATGTAACCAACAAAAAAATAAACAAAATTACAATAATATATAGATAACAACATACTTCTAGAGGTTAACTGACCTGCCAGCTCTAGTCTTCAATTAAAACTGATTGAAAGGTTATGTTTTCATCATATGAATATCAGACATAATCCTTCCCGTTAGGGGTTTAGTAGTATACCATCATAACATTTATGAGAAGATCATAACCCGTGTCATGCCAACAACTGTTTTTATAATCAATGTGTTTAATTGCGATAAGTCCATCAATATTAACGCCAAAATATGCAATATTTAATGACCTGACAACAGTATCGTAACTATATCCCATCTTTATAAGTATATTTAATGATTTTTTTAGTTTTGGAGATGAATACTGACATTTTTGTGCTTTGTTAAGAATATTTCCATACAAAATTGAATGTGAAATACATGAACGTATAAGAAGTCTGCATGTTGAACTATATACACGGATTATGTCCTTATAGCGATGATAAAATTAAGTAAAGGTTTTGACTAGTTTGTAATACCGAAAAGTTGAGATATATAAACACCGTAAAATGGTGACAAGGGAACGTCACCACCTAAAAATGGACAATAAACGATAGTAAATGAAAACTCATCTCTTTTTATCATAAATTATAGTATTTAGCTTCACGTTAATGGTATATATATCAAGATCGAGGAAAGGGCAGTGGTCATATTAGTATTAGCTGTATTCAAAGAAAGTTCAACAGGATAAATTTCTATTGTATACTTACTTAAGTCTTCATTATTGAAAGCCAAAATATCATCCAAATATATAAAAGTATTCAACTCATAGCAATACATAAACAGGTTGTTCGGTGTGAGCTAAGGCTCCATGTTAAAGACCGTTTATATTTTTTTCTTTTTGGAATTTGATGAAGCTGTCGTATAAAGTGAGAGTTTTAGCAATTTTAAACCAGGTTTAATTCACCATTTTCTACATTCGAAAAAGCCTGTACCAAGTCAGAAATACGACAGTTCTTGTCCATTCGTTTCTGATGTGTTTTGTTTTTTGATTTTTCTATGTGATTAGGGACTTTTCGATTCTTTTTTCCTTGGAGTTCAGTATTTTTGTGATTTTACTTTTTTTATTTAGTATTTCCAAAAATATATCTACACTATATTGGCTTGAATAGTTGTGATAATGTTTATAATATAATTAGTTGTCAAATCAAACAAACAAATTAAGTTAATTAATTCACGTCCAAACCATATTCTGTTGAATTACAGAAACAGTTACTTAATGTATTGTATATGCATGATCGGCCTCTGCTTTGATTTTTGCATGTTTGATACAATAACACATATTACATGTAACTTGTTCATTGACAAAAGTTTCCTGTAAGGTGCTATAAAGGAAGAGTCATGAAAACATCGTAATATAATTCAATTATTAGCATTTGAAGTTATTAATGAAGTGTAAAAGCGACAGGAATAGATCCAACAATATGCATTATCGAAATCAATATTGAATATAAAGAGCTTTCAAATATATTATTCATTATCATATACTTAGACTAAATAACATATAATTGTTACCGTATGATAATAGCAGTAAATTGACGTAAATTTCATATCTTTCGAATAGGTGCTTAGCTGGCTGATATGAAAAGTTTATCACATGCTTCGATGGTTATCACATGTCTTTCCGTAACGTTATCACATGGCTTTCCGGTGATACTCGGGCAATTCCGGAAAATACACCTCAATGCTATGTTTTTAGTGAAAAACATTTCAAAGTAGTGTACAAGACAATTATTTGAATACTGGAAAGTATATTGTGTAAAATGATTAAAAAATAAAAAATAAAAACAAACAAACAAATTATTAAATAAATGCATTTTTTTTTTTTTTTTTAAACATAATTTAGAAAGTTTCTTATAAAATAATGACTTTTCCAAACAATGTTTATAATTATGTTCATGTATATTGTTGAATTATTTTTTGTGGATTCGTTCATATTAAACTAGTTTTTCTGTTGAGGCATATGATAGAAAGAATTCATATTGAATGTATCCGGGGCAAATTTGGGGTCCGACGTCCGTGAACGTTTTTACTCTTGAAACCTCGGGAACCACATAAAAGGGTCAACACATGAATCTGTTATGTTTCTTTACTGTTGAAGCATATGATAAAAAGATCATAACATGTCATTTTTCATATCGCATGTATTATCAGCCCTCGGTCAATATCAGCCCTCGAGCCATGCGGCTCTTGGGCTGATATTGAACCTAGGGCTGATAATACATCCGATATGAAAAATGCCATGTTATAATCTGAAATTTTGAGTATGAATAGATAAAAAAGTGAATACCATGGTATTATATACGAGCACTTGCTTTCAAATTCAGATCAGCTGTAGGTTTAAATTGATATGTATTAACACTAGTTGCATACGAACATATTTTTGAGTATTAAAAAAGTATGATTATTCTCAATATAACACATGCATTTAAACTTAACAGAATGTATTACAAATATCATTGTTGCGTGTGTTAAAAAAATCGTATTAGAGGGATACGATATATAATAAATCAATATTTGATTTCCCTTTGGGAATCTCTCTCATCTCTCTTACACGACTATTTCACCATCTTATAATTGATCATGGTGACTTGAATTGTAATATTCCTATATAAAGTTTTTAAACGTTCATCCCCTGAAACACGAATTGTTTTCCTACCGAACTAACATTTAATTTTACACTTCTTTGTCAAAGATTGGTCGTATGGGAATAACAAAAAAAACATTATCCTTTCGAATCATGTGGAAGACAGACATACTAGATGTTTACCAATTACTTTAATGAGACATGAAGTTATTTGTAAGTTGTAACCTGAGATAATTACATCTTCTCCTCGTTACTTGTAATACTCAAGTATTTAAGAAAAATGTATACCATAGCTTTATTAGTACAATACTTGTCGTTATTTGAAGAAAAAAACAAGATAAATATATGAAGATGTTGTCGTATAGCCAATGTTTAAATTTACTACCACATGAAATATGCCATTGCAGATAGATTTTTCGCATTAATATTATTTGCATATTTGTCAGCACTTAGTGATAATTTCAATTTCCATTAGAGATCATTTTTTTTTGATATGTTATTAAACCTTTTCTCAAAATCTTTAGAGTCTAATACTTGTTGTTTATGAGTTTTGTCAATATTGGTTTTGTTTTCAAACGTACTAGACAGCTATTCGTGTAATTTTGAGTTGCTCATAGCATGTATAAAACTCATTCGCAGATACATGCATATTCTTGTAGTTCAAACACCGTGATATATGAAATAAAAATACTTAGAAATTATAAATCACCTGGGAAACTAAACTATTATCAAGTCAATAGAAAACTAAATAAAAATATGTATGTTTGTGCTCAAGCATATGTATGAATCTGATGATCAAATAGAAAAATATCTAGTATTATTTGTTGTTTCTTGTTTGTACAATTTACAGAAAGCTTGATCAGCTGGTACTTTTGCAGATTATAAATCTACAAGCACACGGTTCCTAAGTTAACTAGTTACCTTTACAATTACATTCAGTCATGTATTTTCGTCCTATGTTTTGTTGTTGTGTTATTTTTCTCTGAACACAAATTGTGCAGGTTAAGCTAATTCGATTTTTAGACCAGACAGTTCATCCTCTGTATAATCCAGATGTCACTCTTTTATATGCTGTCTTGATTTAAATCTTTAACTAAGCTTAATGTACCATCTCAATAAAAGCTCCATTATAAACTACGTTATTAAAAAGAATAAATTTATAAGACATGACGACGGTTAACTCTTTGAAGCAAAAAAAGATACATGTTTATTACATTGAGGTGGATTATATTTTAGCGAACTTGTATTTTCATGTTTTATAAGAAAAATGTTTAATTCTAACTTGATACATCATTCTAATACCTTATGATTGTTTTGAAAACATAATAACCCTGTTTCATGGAATATCTTATAAAAAAAATATGCCAAGAAAATATTGTTTCGTGCATATAATTAATATTTTATAATTTAAACAAATGATGAGCAAATCAGCAATAAGTTCCAGCTGACAGACAAAACACGCGGATATAAGTTTTTTGGTTTATTCTAAAACAAAAAAAAACAAGATTTAATGTTCAATATAGCCTGTCTCTTTAAATCTTTTAATCTAACACTGCGTTTGCTATAGGAATGTACTTTCCTGCTAAAACTATTGTTCAATTACATTTTTAATAAAGGTGATAACGATAACACTATTTTGAATACGACAATAATAACTTATTTATCATTTGCAGACATCTAAGGTGTCTCAGTTGAAAAGTTAATCGAAAAACACAAAAAAATAATAACAAATATTCTCTTATATTTTTTCGCTTATAATGTGATTTATTGTACTATAAGGCGCTAACAATATCAACCAAATAATTGAAAGACTAAAATAGCGAGTATAATGACAAGTATTATTAAACACCTCCCTACGGTATAATTGTGGGCATTGTGGTATCCCGTTTTATTGCACTTGCTAATCATTTAAACTTATGCACCCTTCTGAATTAAAAGTAACAACAATAAAAACAATTACAACACAAACCATCTACATATATGTAGATAAGTATAGTAAGTTTATATGAATTCGTGTGTGTGTGTTTTAAAGCTTGAGTAAGTAAGCATGTCAAGTGTTGTTTACCGGTAATGTGTAGTACGACATGCTTTATGTGTTTCACATTTGTTTAACACACTTATACATATCGAAGTTGTTATATCTTTGTAACAATAGTTTTCAAACACAAGTAGATAGAAACTATGCAGCGTGTTAGGTATTCATTTTATGGTATATCATGTCACATAAATGCAATAAAAAGTATACAATTCGAAATCTAGAAGTATCATTTGTTCGATGATTAGACTTATCATATTTATACATGTGGGTTTATAGCAAACGTATGTTAACAGTAGGTTGCTTGAATACAATTACATTCACAGAAAGAATAACACGTATGTTCACGCTGATAATGTATTATGTAAAATGATATGATACCGTGTAACAATTAAATACAGAGCATGTATGACAGTGGTTTTATGATTATCATGTATAACAATTAAACGGATGAATGCTTTTTCTATTATGTTTTCTATATATGTTGAATACAAAAATCTCATCAGATGTGGACACACCTATGAGAGATAATGCACGTAAAGAAATATCCGTATTTATGCAGAGACAAGAGGATAGTATGCGTACTTTTTTATTATGAAATTATACCGACAAATAGCTACTGGGATTTTGCTTGCCTTGCGCAGTCAACTACATGCATCAGATATAATTGGGATTGTCACACTGGTATTGCATTAGCATCAAAATGTCAGATCAGGCGACCAGATTTATAAAAATGACTGGTTTTGTCACAAATTCCGATTACTTCAAAAGTATTAAATGTCCCTGCTCACAAGTTGTTCTATTAGTTATGATACATGGAAAGACAGTTAGTGAAAACAAATAGTAAATATTTTAAATGGATCGTTTTAAACGCGTCGTTTATTGTCTATCAAAACATACGGCTTGTTGATGCTATCAGACCAATCTTACTCACCTACTCCATACATAAAAAGTGTCCACACAAAATACCTAAATAATACATTGCCATGGACGAAGTTCAACACATTTCACATACTACTTACACGTATTTCATAGAAGGGCCAACAAAGGATTTGAACAAGGTGAAACAATACTGTTAAGATTGTTTTCGTGCAAATTTATATCTTTATTGATATTTGTTTGGTCTTGAATTGTAATATACCAAAATTAAATTAAGATAAATGATCACGCGATGAAATATTGATTGGTTGATTTTGGGTGCATGACCCCACTATTCATAAAAAAACACTAATTGTAGTAAACATGAAAAGGTTCAGATTTGTAGTGAATTGGTCGTAATAACATGATCAATATAAGGGAACTGTACACTATAAAAAACATCTTCTGAATTCAATTGAAAATGCCATGTAAGCTTATTATTGGCAAAGTCCTCCCACACATCTTCTCGAAATGGACCCATTTATCTGTGTTGTTTTCTTTCATTGTTCTTCAGTTAATTGATTCGTTAAAGAGTAAAGCATTTATTTTTGTAAGTTAATTAATAATACACGTATTTAGAATTGATAACGAAGTGCAGTTTAAATTGAATAAAAAATAATCGTTTTTAAATTTTAATAGTTCACTTCAAGAGACTATTCCAGAATATGCATATTTTATTATTCTAAAGAGTAGTAGAATAACGTCAATCCAAAACTGATACAAAGCTATTATCCAATTAAGTTATGCCATAACTGCTTTAATTTATTTTAAGATAATGATTGAAATAAATAATACGGTTGATTTACAGTTAACTATCAATCGATGTGACATTTTTTTGTTTGTATTAATATCAAAATCCACCCCTCTAAACAGAAGTTTATATATAAAATAACCATACATTGTCTCGAAATATCAATGTTATTTGTACAAGGCTTAGAAACAGGTAGAAGCGAGGCTGTGCCGAGTATTTCTACCTGTTTCGAGCCGAGTACAAATAACAGATTGATATTTCGAGACAATGTATGGTTATTTTTTATACACTGCAGCTCTTATAACTGTTCTAAATGAGTATTTTGGGTAAAACATCATTTCTTAATTTGAAGCGGACGACGTTAAATTTCCGCGAACCTGTATGTTTTATTGACGTCATAAATAAAACTCAACGGAACATATTGTCAACGTCATAAAGAAGGTGATGTCGGTCAGAGACTGTATATGACATATGTATATTCGGTAAATGCAATTTGACTGCTCATATAGCACAGCTGCAGTATATAATATTTCATAATATCATTTAGAAATACCAGACGCGACAATTACGTTTGTTTCAAAATGGACCTCTAAGAGGAGCCCAAATGAACTGGAAGGCATGAAGACAATCACTATTATCGCTTGCTCAAGATATGTAAACGGGGTAACAGGATATCTTATGTGTAAAAGTATAAATTATACAAACACATTATTAATTTTGCATTTGTGAACATGTTATTAATATCATAATAGTTGACTAATTATAGGATGAAGGTTTCATTGTCATGTAAAGTACTCACTTTTCAGGAGTGATAGGATAATTGCATTTTGTATATTGCATGCTATAATCTACATGCTCGTTAGACAGGAATCACCTAACCTCGACTTAAGTAGTCTGAAGCTTGCATGTCAGTCAACTGCTAGTTGTCTGTTGTTATTTATGCATTATTTTCATTTTATTTTTTTTCTATTGTTTGAACTGAATTATAATGTGCATATTGTTATGTGATTACTTTTCTACATTGGCTAGAGGTATAGTGGGAGGGTTGAGATCTCATCAACATGTTTAACCCCGCCGCCAAGTTGCGCCTGGCCAAAGTCAGGAGCCTCTGGCCTTTGTTAGTCTTGTACATGTTGTATGATTTTAATGTTAGTTTCTTGTGTATAATACGGAATTTAGTATGACGTCTATTATCACTGTACTAGTATACATATTTTATAAGCGGCCAGCTGAAGGACGCCTTCGGTGCGGGAGGTTCTCGCTACATTGAAGACCCATAGAAAGCCTTCGGCTGTTGTCTGCTCTATGGTCGGGTTGTTGTCGCCTTTGCACATTCCCCATTTCCATTCTCAATTTTATTAACCTTGTTTCATGGATGACGATTAAGTTATGTGTTTACGTCCGTATCGCAGATTCGTTAAGCTATAGAACAACTGACTGTTGTTATTAATGTAAGGGATTTATGTTTGACTATATTTACATTTACCTCATTATCGTGCATCATTCGGCAATGTACGTTTTATGTTGTTTGGTCTTTTGCTTATATACCTGTATGCTATAGCGCCACGGTATTTTGGTGTATGGTGTACATGTTTGTATGCATGTTTCATATATGACATCAACTGCATTGATATATTGAATGATAGTAAGAGGTCTATGTCTGACTGTCAGTCATGGTTCATATTTTGACCTTAATTTTCCGAATTAATTGGCCAAACATAACATTTCTTTACATTTGTCAGTTTCAAATGTACTGTGGGGATTGGAATACCTACATTTGGTGTACGTGATGTTTGTAGAGATCTGCATTGCATGGTTCATCTAATCTTTTATGGACAATCTCAAACGTATTTGACACTTCTAGTAAGAACCCTTAGTATTGCAGACATTTAACAAATGTACTATCATAATTAAAGCAGACGAGACATTTCAGCATTCATGCACTGATATTTATTAGTCTGTAGTATATAGTTATTTCATTGGAAATCACACCGCATCTGTGTTACGTTGTATATACAGATACATAAAATTAGGAAAGTACCGGTACACAAAATGTTGGTTATCGTTCATTCTCAAACTGTTTATGAAAAATGTTGTTTTTGCTATAAGTTTTTCATTAATGATTAATATTTTTGATTACACCTGCATTCCCATGGTATTGTCTAAATAGTGGATGTTTGCCTGAATTGTACTAGACAGATTCTCAGGACGGAGTTTTTTCACCTTGATTTTGAATTTTTTTTAGTTTTTTCCGTTTTTTTTCGAGGTAAAGTGTTGAATTAAAAACAATAATAGCTAAAATGTTCTGATTACTAGTATTAAGTCTGGTCACGCATTATCTTTATCATGATAAAAAATGATGCTTTTCCTGATCTTTCGTTATCAAGTTTGATGAGAATTCTACAAAATTGAATGTTTTCATATACAAATTAACGCTTTCAAGGCCAGAGCATAATTATATTTTACTGTCTTATTAGATACACCAAAAATTAAATTTCAAATATATTATGATACATTGAAATCAAAGGTACAAATAGCGGGATCTATAAACATGAATTGCACCTTTTGTGTTTTTTCATAAAATATTGATTATTTTTTTATCTTATTGCACAGTCATGTTGAGGAAGTTGAATAATTTTGACAGACATATATTTTGGTTCGGATTTGTTCCGTTCTTTAAAAATTAAGCGAATTATCACAGATTCTGAAGTAGAATTAACATGAAATGTCTTTCATGATCCGGTACCAGAGCTTTATCAATCGTATCGCAATACTTGACACCCATTAGATATTCTTTCTTGAGGATTTCTCTCGTTAAACCGAATGACATCCGTGACAAAAGTATATACTGAATGTATTTATTAAACTTAAGCATACACGTGTTTTTTATTATGTAAAAAATCAAACGTGATTGTGTGTCAGCAAAGTGGTCATCTATTGCTGTTTACATTGGATAAACAGGTTTGTGTTTTAAATATATGATATTTCGGATTGGTCAATATTTGTCGCATTGCGTCAATATATTAAGTATGATATTTGTAAAGTAGATAGCACGGGATTTTTAAAGTGCGAATAGTTGTCTTGTGTAAGTAATTTATGATGTATTGTCATTCGAAGCTCATATACCGTTCAGTAAGGTAGCTAAGTTTAGGTAAAGACCCCCCCCCCCCCCCCCGGATTTAGTTGCTTGTATATTTGAAATGTTTTCACGCATATATATATATATATGTGTATACTATCAGTAGGACATTGTTCGTTCGATTATTAAGATTTATATGTATATATGATTTCTGATTTTGTTTTTTTTCTATTTTGTAGGCTGTCGTGTACGCAGCGGTGATGCTGATATCATGACATCGTGACTCAATATTTTGATTTGAGGATGTATTATTCTGACTTTTCAGTCTCGTTCAGTGTCATAAAAATATCGTTCTTGAAACATTTCCAAAACATGTGATAGAAGTGTATAATATTAATGAATTTTAAAAATATCAAAATCAGATATAAATCTGTGAAAAATTTTGCATTTACAATGAATTGTTTTTGAGTAATCCAGTTTTCAAATGTTTGCGTCTAATCAAGTCAGTATTTTTAGCCACAATCTTGAGAAAATGAGTGAGGGACACAAAAAATGATTTTACAAGAATCATGTACATCCCATATCATTTTGCTTTTTTCTAGTTTCTTAGATATGTATTTTTTCAATTATTTATATCAAAAAAGTTTAAATAATATGCATTTTGTTTTTTAAACTGAGAAAAAATCACAAAAATACAAAATTGACTGCAAGGTAAATTAAACACAAAAAGCGTCAAAATATTATAAAACTTTCTTATATTAACACCTCCCTATAGTCTTTCTAAGTAAACATTATTCAGGTTAGTCCACATCATCTTTATAAAAAGTATCAAAAAAAGTTAAATTGTTGAACTGTGATTTTTTCACGATAATAGCCCAAAAATAGGTAAAAATAGATTCAAAATGGGAAAATCATCAAAATTGGACATTCCAAAGGGCTGTATCAAATAAAAAGTGCACCACCATATGATGTTTTCTTCGCCAGTTATTTTGTTACAGTCTTATAAACCCAAAATTCAGGCGTAGAAAAAAAGATTAATTCTAGAAATGTTTGGCTTCTCAGAGGTGTACAACCTTAAAAAAAATGTAACTGTAAGCTGCACATGCAGGTGAGCTTTTCCAATGTAACAAGTGTTAGTTTTTATATCATAAATACTTTATTTACGTTTGAGGTGACGAATTAGAATATCATTTTTAATGTGATATAGATATTCCAGAATCCACATTTAGTGTTTCCGTTGTTTCTCCTTATAGTTGATGTTTTTCCCTCGGTTTTACCTATATACCGACATTAATATTAGCCTGATCGAATTAATAATTTGGCTGTTATTAACTCATCTTTTAGGAGTTTGTGGTCCTCATTTCTATTCAACCTCGTACTTTCTTTGGCCATTTTTACTTTGTTTGATTCAAACGTCACTGATGAGTTTTGTCAGAAAAAAACGCGAGTCTGGCAGAAATACACAATTTCAATCCTAGTATATATGCTGAGTTGGTTGATTATCGATGTTTATGCAATGTTTTTGTTCCTGTTTTTAAAGAAAACCAAGATAAAAAGGTTTCGAACAAATGGCAGAAAAAACGAAGTTCATGGTTACAAAAATGTTCCCATCAACTGGGAAAAAAAACTACAAATGTCATTTCGACGTGATGCAGTGCATGTACTTACTTCGTATTCTCTTATACTTTAAAAAAAAATATAGTATTTTATATATTTGCAGGGTTGCGATAGTTATGATACATTAATAGCTTAAAACATGGCGTTTGTTCATAAAATACTTAATATTCAAAAGTAGATGTTATATTTTTGAGGTTCCGTATAATCGTAATAATACGAGGATTAAGGACATCAGTGTAGAGTCTAGATACAGAAAGGGTAATCTATTAAGGTTCAGTAATATATATAGGACTTAAATGTAGTCTGTGAAAACATGCATAAAGCAATGTTGAGGTCTAACAAAAATGTATCTGTGTTATGATCAACTTATTATTATCTTAACTGTGTATTTTTTTTTAAAATATAACGATATTTTTCCGCGTTTTTACAATACTATGGATGAGAGAAAATCGAGAACATTTTTTAAATTATGTAACCGGGTTTTGCGTCATTCTTGTACATCAAACATTTTTGTTTTATTCCCATTAACAGATATTTGTCTATAATTCTATTTATGAAAGCGTCATGTTATATATGTCTCTGGTATATAACTGTACTCTAGAGAATACAGATGACGTCTTATGTACTACAAATCGTATAAGTCAATCATTTTGGTTTTCGTTCAGACAATGGTCTCAACAAAGTTGTTCTATACAACACACATCTCGTGAAGGAATTGCGTTTATCACGTCATACTTCTATCATCCTTTACAAATTGAATGTCACTATAAATGTTTGTATCTATCTGTCCCAGGCCATAAGCCTGTTATTCAGTTTTTGTCGTTCATAAGTATTTGACATAAATTGTATATGTTTTTACAGTATTCATTTATTAACGGGTAAGACGTATCGTGCTCTCGTTGTTTGTTTTTTTATGTTCCAGACCTTAGAAAGCTGACAATAAGATATTAGTTTTGCTTATGTTGAACGACGTACTGCAACCTGCATATGTTAATGTCCGAGTCATTAGGACCCTAATATATATTTTTATAACTTAAAACACGTTTAGCCTCACTTGTGTGTCCTTAAATGTTTACCGTGTACATGGTGTAGTCAATTGAACCTTGCATATTGGAATTAAATCGTTTTCGATGTTGTGCGTCAAAAACTTTTATCAGAACCATTGGGTGTCTGTTTTGTATCAGAAACGTCAACATAAGACAATGGTGAATTTAAGGTTACAAAGTTTGTCCTTTAACCCTGTTTACACCAAATTATTTCTGCGCTTGATTGTAGAAAACTTTGTCAATACTTGAAATGTCAACTCTATATTTTGATATTTTAAATATCAAAGGTTTTATTTTTAGAGAAGAAAATTTTCAAAGACTAAGTGTAATCAAACGATACATAAACATCATCAAAGCTAAAATTAAAAATTAATTAAAGCTCATATTACCAAAAAAATCATTCGCGTTGAAGCCTCTTAACATGTTTCATCTGTTCGTGGATTAACCTTTGAGAACTGTTATGAAAAAACATTTGTAAAATGTAAGATGAATAAATAGTCTCGAGCAATGTAATTAACAAACTCTGATTAACTATTCGTTTGAACTAAATTAGATTGTATCCTGCTTGGGAGCTATATAAGAGAACACATTTACTAATATTTAACATATATTTGGCATTACCGAGCCTAATATAGAATTGAATGCAAGGTAGAAATGGCATAATCCAATTTTAATTGCTGCTTTTCAATCAAATACAAAGACATTGATCTCACTGAGCCTCACCACAAGAAATGTATTAAAGTTGTAATGTTCTAATTCGTATAACATAGCTACATTTTGGTGTTATTATGAGTCTGATTGTAGATGTTCTTTTAATCCACCAATGGATTTATGCGACTGTTGTGGCTAAAGAGTTGTATCAAACGTGCAAAACAGTTAACGGACTGAGTGTATGTTTTGTAATGCTTCTAATCTGCATATGCAGATACATGTAAATACATGAAATTCAAACAAAATGAAATATAAAAAGACGTACCACTAGGTATCACATGGGCACTAAATTATGAGAAGTCAATGAGACATTAATTACAAATATTATTATAATATTAATTATAAATATCTGATATTGTTGTTGGCGTCGACAGTGAAATTTACAGAAAGCTTGTTGTATCGGTCGTTTTGCAGGAACTAAGAAGTATTTTCACAAATTGTTTTTACCTGTATATTGTTTGTTACTTCTGTGCCATTCTGTATTTCGTGGAGTGTTGTCTTATTGTGAATCATAAAAAATCTTCACACACAAAATCTTCAATACCTTTATTAGTTCTGTTTTGTTAAATACTATTGCAAAATTTGTCATATTATTTATTGCAATATCATATGGCTATCCTGCACTTTGACAGAAAAATATGTTGTAAAAATATTGTTCTAGTAAATGGTTTAATAATGACTGATGCAGTTGACATTCAATAGTTATAATAGACTAGACGAATAAATAAGTAATGATGATGTTGCTGTCTTCTCTCTACAATTATATTTGGTACTTGCTGTAAAAGAAATGCACTTATCCATTCCATGTTTCATACAGTGTTCAGGACTGTGTAGAATATAATGTTCCTTCATCCAAGCATATCTTGGATGTGCAGGATGAAGGTCATTCTTAGAATATGAGCCTGAGGCTCGAAAGTAATGAATTAGCTTAACTTCTCTATGAGGGGTGAAGCTTACATATAATATCTCTGTTTAAAGAAACGAACTATATCCACCAGGCCAGTGACCTTGACCCTAGTATATAAGCACCTGTTCCATAATAACTTGTCATAATTTAAAGCAAGTTTGTGTCGACCAAATATAAAACCCAGTGGAAAAGGGTGGGTCTGACTGATAATCCCTAGGGTGGGAATTAATTACTTTCGAGCCTCAGGCTCATATTCTAAGAATGACCTTCATCCTGCACATCCAAGATATGCTTGGATGAAGGAACATTCTTATTCATATTTCGCCTTCGGTCTCAAGTAATGAATTAGCTTGTTTAAAGTGTAGACACAAACTAAAAACAATTTTTATATAAATGCCAACATTTAATAAAGGATAAAAATCACAAGATCATCCAGTAACTACAACTGAAGAAAAGTGTTTTAGTACTGATATTATTTAGTTTCCTGTTATAGAACTTGTAAAAAGTTTTACCATATGTCCAGACAAAACTGTTGCCATAATGTCCTTAATAGAACATCCTGAAGCTAAATGCACTTATGAAAAGGTTCCTCTAAATGAGTTAACCTTAAAACCTCGGATAAAATTAGAACTCTCTCTAACTATCTAAACTTTATGAAAAGACTTAGATGAATTCTCTCACCTATTTTGTACACAAAACATGATAAATCATTGTCTCAACAACACAAAGTTTTGGTTTATCAAAACCTATGATCACCTCATTAGGTAAACTAACTAACAGATCTAGTATTTTTCAAAAACTCATGTATATGAAAAAATAAAGTGCCATGTCTCAGAATGAAAGACATAGAATGTAAATCTACAGCTGATAAAGATAGTACTTTAGGCAGATGTAGTCGAGGCAAATAAAGACACAAGTATAAAAGACAGTCTTTAATGTTAAATACTCCAATGAATATTAAGAACTTAAAAAAGAAAGCACTAAATTCATCTCCCAAGTGAAAGAGTATCTAACTCTTCAATTGCAGATTCAGGTTTAAGCAACCTTCCACAAATACATGTAGTAAACAAACAAAATAAGTAACATCTATTTCTTAAAGGATAAAGTCTGTTTCAACATAGAACAAGGAAAATATACATTAAACATGCTGAATATGAAAAGCTTGTGTTTTACAAAAATTTCAATAATCAAAAACATCCTTTTTAGATGGTGATAAGGAATTGGTTCTCTAATTGAACACACCAAATAAAGAAATTTCTCAAAAAATATTGATAATGCTTGATTATAGATGCAAGGTCTCCAAGATGAAGTGTAAATATATTTTACAAATGATTCTGAAATCTCCTGTATATATTAAAGTGATTTCTGAGAATAATACACACTTTTACCCTACTGCACAATCAACCCTTCAGGTGTTGGTTCAGTTATATTTTTTACAATATACAGTTAAAATAAGTCTCTTCCTGACGGTAAGACATTATCTTCAGTATGCAACATTGTTACTAATTTTCATGCTTAGCAGTTTAACTGACAAAAAATTAAAATTGGTCTTAGCAAAGAAAACCAACTCTGAGCAACCCAAAAAGGATAATCAAAAGAGCCTTCTGAACTTTATCACTAATAATTTCCTTTATAATTATCCCCAACAATGAAAAAGTTGGGAAAATATAAGGTCTTAATTCTGATCCTGAAGAATACAAACATCTCTGAAAGGAGCTTGTTGGTCAAAAGACAACGAGGTAAGTATCTACAGATTTGAAAATGAAAACATGATAAAAACAAAACAAATATATCTTCTTTCAATTGCCATCCTTTTGAATCTGTAAATTTTTTAGACATATGATAAGCATCAAAATTTTCTTACCAAGAATATATAAATCGCTGTGATAAAAATGTTCCTTCTTGAACACCAAGCCGAAATAAAGAAATATTTGTAGTAAGCATGTTAATTGACAAAGAGGTTATACCTCCTATTGCATAATAAAAGCTACTGAAATTGTATTTTCTGATTGTATAACTCTCTGTGACTAAAACTTTTTCTCCATAAGAAAAATATAGCCAACAATTCTATGAAATCTATATGAAATAAGTGCATACTCTTAAAGAAGCTCCATCTACCAACAGAAACATTTTCTTCAAATTTGGATCCCAAATCCTTCTTATGTCAGAGGAATCTAGTCCAATCCAAAAACTTATTTGGATGGGTCTATAAATAAAATTTTTAATTTCTGATTTTAAATTATTAAAAAACAATTTCACCTATTGATGATAATAAACACTGTAACAACTATACAGTGTTTCAACATTATTTCTCGCCATGTTTCTGCAATGTAACATTCCCATGCATGCCACAGATACTGCATTAAAAGCATTCGTCACAAGACCAATAAATGATGTAAAACATCTATAATACAGTTACACAATTCTATTTAAGAAGAATTTCCCAAGGGAGATAATTTTACCATTTCTCATCTGTCAGAAAAAAAATAAAATAGCTCAGTATCAATAATGAGACAAAGGAAAACAATGTGCTTCCAAGGAATGAGTACCAACTTCTCAAAATTTATTCTGAAGCACAGCTTATCAAGCATTTGCACCACTTCTTCTGTATTCACAATACAATAATCTAAACTCTGATCCATAATAAAAGAATCATCAATGTATAAACTATAGCATGTATATACTTCAAGTGACATTATTTCATAAATACATAAGACAGGTTTTAAAACCTTAGTAAAAACTCTTGATGCAGAAGCCAATCTAAAACAAAAAACATAAATATCATATCAATGTCTTTTCCACATGAAACAGGAAATTGTGATATAATCATAAATGATACTTAAATATGCATCTGTGAGATCTATAGATGTTAGCTCTCTCTCTATATATATATAGATAATGATCCTGAAGAATTACCTCTAAACAAAATATAAATGGTCCTGCTCCAAATGCTGATTAGCCCTCCCTTAGCTATCAATTTTTGGACTTCTGAAATAAATTCATCCTTATGAAAGGTGAAATGTATTTAATTCAAAAATTATAAACCTTGTGGTACATCATTAAAAATAATGTTATAACCATTTCTTAATAAATCTAATATCAATAGATCATTAGTAACATTTTCCAAATCATAATATTAAAGTTATCTACTGTATATATAGCAACTGGTTGAGAATGTGACCTCTTCGAGATTCTCTGTTCCCTTTTTGGAAACCTCTCCCTCTCAATGAAGGGAAATGCCTACTAATATAGTCGCTCTGTTGACCAACAGACCTTCTGCAGTTAAAAAACTGATATTGCCTTTCCCATAACAGCTGGGAGTAAATTAATTGCTAGACCTGGAACCTCTTCCAAGGAATCTATAATTTGCTTTAGAATCTTTGTATAAACACTAAGTTTGCTTTTTGCAATCATAACTAGAAATGTGATAAAGCAACTATCACAACAGAATTACAAATAAGTATTATCATCTAAATATTTCTGAGCATCTCCTATGAGTTTAACCAGAAACCCATGGTCAAACAAACAAAAAGAATTTTACAATAAAATCCTTGTAATATCAAGATCCAATGACTCATTCTTACAACAAGAAATAGCCAACTCAACAATAGGGGTGATGATCAACCCCTTAAAAAAGTATCTCTGGGTTTCCTGCATCTTTGAAACCACAGAGTGGGCCTGTCTAGGCAGTGCCATATCGATTTTTTATTTATCCTAGACACACTAGGATTGTCACAGTTCTCAGTGTGATAGTATTTCCTCTGTGAACTTTATATTTTCCTGATTTTATCAAAATCATGATTAAACTGTTCAACAAACAGGATAAGATAATGGACCATTAATCTCAATAAAAGAAGCCTTAAAGGCTTCTGAAAACCTTAATGCAGGATCAAAAGATGTATCAAATTCAACTCCGGCTGGATTATCATCAGCCATGGCGCAAACTCCAAAAGGAGGTACATACACCGTATCATTACAGTAGATCAGATCAAAAATTAGAACTAAATCTTCATTAAAGTAAGCCTCTAATGGCAAAATTCAAATATAGCAGCAGGTTTCTCTACAAACTCTGCTAGAGTTGGAGGCAGTGAAACTGTCTCAAACCTCATGATTCATACAGGTTCTTTACTACATAGTCATTAATAATAATGAGTAAATGTATCAATATACATGCCTATCTTAAATCTCAACAGCACTTTCGTGAGAAACATTCACAAATCAAGTAGATTTTGAAGTTATACAAGTAGCACTAGATTTTAAAAATTACTAATTTTACAGGTTCTGTTGCTTTGTCAATTATTTCCAATTGCCATTATGATTTATTATAAAAGTACTAGGTTTTATAACTGTTTAAGAAGAGGATTTATTCAAAATACCTCTTAATTTCCTATTAAATTTATCATCTTTAATTTCTAAAACATTCCAGAGGTGATGAAAATCATAACCATCACCCTTGTAAGTGTAAACATCATTCTAAACATCTTGCAAAAACAAAACATTTGCATAAACAAATTCAGCCATTGTAATACAAAAATGTGTACCTGTGCAGGTAAAACACGTGTAAATTGTGAAGAGTACTCACGACCTTCAGGTGAATAGAAATACTTTTAAATATCTACCTGTTTAACAAACAGGGGTATGAAAAAGTAATTGCCGTACATCGTACTAAGGCAAACACTTAATGAATATATAAAATTGTCAAACATCGTAGACAATAAAATATTTAATTAATTTCCATGAACACTTGTCATACATCGTAGACAAGAAATTTTTAAATTCATTTCCATCAACACTTGTCATACATCGTAGACAATTGAGGAATTATTAATTGTAAATAACAAAATAACATTAGAACTTGTCGTACATCGTAGACAAGTTAATATAACTTTAATAACTTTCTCCCAAATTTAAGATAAAAATAAAATAACTAAAAAGTAACAAGTTATTATGGAACAGGTGCTTATATACTAGGGTCAAGGTCACTGGCCTGGTGGATATAGTTCGTTTCTTTAAACAGAGATATTATATGTAAGCTTCACCCCTCATAGAGAAGTTAAGCTAATTCATTACTTGAGACCGAAGGCGAAATATGAATAAGAATATAACTTGCATTGTAGCATTACTTAGACTACTTGGTCTAAATTTTAAACTTAAGGCTACAATATTTAATAGTACACGAGAACTTCCCGGTTCAATGCTATTTGAGATGCAACATAATATAATTCGGATTCTGTGTACGGGCAACTAGATTATTGATGACACAGTAATGAAACATGTGAAAGGCGGATTAAACACTGAGATAACTTGCAAATAGAATATGTTTAAACTAAACTAAAAAAGTTATAGATACACAGATCGGTTAGTTTAAGGCAAACAGCAACATAATAAATACTTCATATATCTAGGACTTAGCATTATTAACGCCACCAAACCAGGTGAGAAGGTCTTACTTACTTTTTTACTAATGCAATCATTTTCTTACTCGTTAAAAAATATGCAAAAATGATATGTGTACTAGGAATCTTTTAAATGTTATGGGAACAAGTTGTTCGCTATAACAAATGGAATGGTGAGAATAAACATATGAATGCATTAGCGCAAATGGTATGAATTTAGATATATTATCACATAACTCCATTCTATTACATTCAGCATGTTCAGTTTGAAAGAAACACCATGGTCTGCTATTATAGATATAGCAGTCACATACACGTTATTATCAAATTAACATGCACGAATTAGATACATGAAAAGTATACTACTGTTCAATAGTTATAAATCCATTTATCAAAAACAAATCAAACTACCACTCAAACCTTTGCATTATAACTTAATTTGTTTTTGTTTTCGATCAACAACGTGGGAGTAGGACATTTAGGGCAAAACATTATGACATTGTTCCCTGACAACATGAAGTTTGCGATTATTTGGATAAAATATTGTTCTTTCTAATGTCAACTTTTATAATGTTCATGTTGTTATTTCTAAAATGTTGCAAATTTGCATTTTTATTACTGGCAAATTTTCATGGGTTATATGAGTCAAACAATTTATCGTAATGTATAGTACTTGAAGCTCAAAATACGTAATAAGATTCATTTGATTAGAGCCTTTTACTATAGTTCATCTGGTCATAGATTAACCTTTGAGAACTATCATAGAAAACCATTTGTAAAATGTAAGATGCATGAATAGTCTCGAACCATATTATCAACAAACTCTGATTAACTATTCGTTAATACAAAATAAGATTGTACCCTGCTTTTTGCAATATAAGAGAACACGCTCACTGAGAAAAATGTTTTACTGAACATTAAATGATGTATAACATGTCACCACTGCAATTCTAGTTCTGTTGTTCAATACATTGATCTCACCAAAATGAATACACTTATAAACATGACCGAATCAAAATTATGTATACCCATGTGCGTTTTTTGTATACCTAAATATTTGTATAAACGATATCATACTATAACGCATCGGAAAGTGTAGTTTCTACATTGTATTTTTTGGAAAAGAAAAATCCTTTTCTGTTTTGCTTTACTGTTTTGTCTTCCGATGATTGTGAGTAAAAAAAAAATCATTTTCATTGTTCTAATGAACTCAAATTTTTTCAATGTTTTAATGTCATGTTTGAAGTCCCGCATCTGTTCAGAAATCTACAATGTACTTCATTTTTCCGGTCTCGTTTGTATGACACTTTGAGTAAAATATATATTTATCAGTCTAGTACAAAATAGGAAGGAACGCAATACCAATTTCATTTTTAACATTGCAATCCCTAACAACAGAACCAAAATCGAAAACGTTACGGTATGTTCGTTTGTTTTTTTAACAAATATTTAAGTTACAAAAACATAATTCATACATACTTCGTCCCCATTTACAGGTAATGTATTTCTCATATTATCATGATTATTATGAATTATGGTAGAAAAATCAATTAAAAAAAATTGGAAAAAATTCCCGAATTTTTCATTCCACGAATGACCTAAAAATCGTTAACTTATTTTTCAGATCGTTTTCCTGTTCCGCATTCGCGCAGAAATCCTTTTCCGGTGTTGTCTGTAAGAAACTTTGAATAAGATATATGTTTATCAGTCTAGTAAAATATAAGATTGGAACTCAAGACAAATTCATTTTTAATAATTGTTTGATATGAAAAAAACGTTACCTGATGATAGCGTTTCGTTGTTAACATTGCATATGACGCAAAACAACAGAACCACAATCGGAACGTTAAGGTATTTTCGTTGGGTTTTTTTTAACAAATATTTAAGTAACACAAAAATAAATGCATACAGGCTTCGTCCCCATTTACAGGTAATGTCTGTCTCATGTTATGAATTATGGTAGCAAAATCAATGAAAAAAAATTAAAACAAACCGGGAAAATTTCCCGAATTTTTCATTTAACTAATGAACTCAAAATCGTTTACTTTTTTTTCAGATTTACTTCCTGCCTTCGCGCAGAAATCTACTTTCTTTTCCGATCTTGTTTGCATGAAACTTTAAATAAGATATATGTTTACAAGTCTAGTAAAATATAAGATTGGAACTCAATACAAATTCATTTTTAATAATTGTTTGATATAAAAACAAAACGTTACCTGACGAAAGCGTGTCTTTTGTTTACATAGAAATATGTCATCATAACTTAAAGAACGTCACAGCTATATCTCTAACAACAGAACCAAAATCGGGAACGCTACGGTATTTCGGTTTTTTATCAACATGTTTGAATTCAAAATGATAATACATACAGACTTCGCCCCCATTCACAGGTTATGCCTGCTTCATATTATAAGTTGATAAACAGTTCATTTGATAATTGGTTTAGTGTTACATGCTTCTTTAAAATAATTAACAATTGTTTAACGAAAAAGATCATTGACTTGGAATGTTTTGATAAAACTCATTACAAAATAGTTGATCAAACAAGTTAATTAATGCATGTAAATTCATAAGAAAATAGGTCAATGGTTAAACATATTTGTTTGAATTACAAAATCAAATGCCATGTAATCCTCAGTGGCTGCTGCTTTGATATATTCATGTTCGATTTAATCAGGCATATACCAGGTTAATGTGAATGTATTTATTATTAAAATTTCTTAAAAAAGAAAATTAATGAAATGGTCCTCAATACATTGGAAAAAGCTTAATTATTGACATTTGAAGTTATGAATGAAGTGCAAAAGCAAGCGTCAGGGACAATTTCAACAACATATATGATCAAAATCAATTTCTATGTAATTACCTTCAAATTTATTATTTATTATCAATATGAATTGATAAAAGAGTAATTACACTGAAGGATCAGAAAACAGTTGATGCCCACCAATGGGTCCTCAATACAACGAGACAGTCCCGACATGAAGGCATGCATCAGCTGGCCACTAAATAAAATTATTTACCAGTACTACATGTACTACATGTACATACTTATCTTAAACTCTTTTTCTTCAATTTCTCTAATTATCACAAATTTTCCAACAACATATAAAATAAACACAAATGTACCATTGCAACAAACACGACGAATGCAATAATTTAATATACTTTTCATTCTGATTTTACAGATATTTGTTTTTAAGGATCTATCCGGTTGTGTTGCCTTTTAATTTGTAGTGCTTTACTATATTGTTTTAACTTAGTTAGTGTTAATTGTTACGAAAAAATTAATACTTTACAAAATATTATTTAAGACTCTCACGACCAAAATGAAAGTCATTATTGGATCAAAGTTTATAGAAGTACATTTTATTCAAATTGTTACAAGCAATAACAAATAACTTTAACCCCTAATAATTGACCATGTTGATATGAATTTTATTTTCGTATACTGACATTTTCAGAAAGTCGCGTCATTCCCTAAAAACAAATTGCTTAAACGCGCGTTTGGCGTAATAATTTTTTATCCTGGTGTCTTTGATAACTATTTACACCACTTGGTGGATGCCATTGCTGGTGGTCGTTTCGTCCCCGATGGTATGACCAGCCCAGTAGTCAGCACTTCGGTGTTGACATGAATAGCAATCATATGGTATTTTTTTTATAAATTTCCTGTTACAAAACTTTAAATTTTTCGAAATACTAAGGACTTTCTTATCCCATGAATAGATTACCTTAGCCGTATTTCATAAATTTTGTACAACGTTTGGAAGTTGGGGTCTTCAGTGCTTTTCACCTTTGTACTTGTTTGGCTTTATAACTATTTTGATATGTGCGGCACTGATGAGTTTAATGTAGACGAAAAGCGCGTGTGGCGTTCTAAATTTTAATCCTGGTACTTTTGATAACTTTTGATAAGTTTGTACACCGTACAGCAAGCTATAAAGGGCTCTTAACATTACTAATGTAAAACCATTCAAACAGGAAAACCAATGGTTTAGTCTATATAAAGGCGAGAAACAAGAAACACGTATGCACTACACGAACAGACAACTACTATACATCATATCATAAAATAGGACAAGTGAAAACAAATGCAGCGATATTAAACATTTTAATGATACCAAACCTTCTCCGATTTCTTAAGCAATAGTATAACATCACAACACAATAAAGCATATCAATTAGAAGACTTAAAAACGCAAATGAACACGAAATGAATACATACATTTGATCTACGATACCTATTTACACATTCATAATTAATAAAATTTATAAAGGATTAACGATTAAGGTCAAAAGTAAATAAACAGGTTTAATCAAAGTTAAATTAAGATACCATTGTGAAATATTAAACAATTTATAACATGTATAAAAAATCATCACTGTTGAAAAAAGTTGCCCTATATTCAACACACTGTCAGGTAAATAAAAATTAGTCTGTCATTACGAACACTTTATCGTCTGTGTTTATAAAATCTTTCGTTTAGGATTACCAAGATATTTTTTTTAAAACAATAAAACTTATCCAACTCTTGGTATATATGGGGTGAATATCAACAATAAAACTATACAATTAAATCTAGATAACACTTCCTGTACAGGTGCAAGAACGTTTTTAATACTATGAAATAATTCAAAGTATTACATTTAGTTAAAAAAAAAATTGAGTATTAATTCTGTGTGATATAATTCACAGCAGTAATGACATAACAGAGGGACGAAACATACCAAAGGGACAGTCGAACTCATAAATCGAAAAAAAACTGACAACGCCATAGCTAAAAATGAAAAAGACACACAGACAAACAATAGTACACGTGACACAACATAGAAAACTAAAGAATAAAAAGCATGAACCCCATAAGTGACACGAGTAATTTAATTAAAATACAGAAGAAAAACATCTGTCATATTGTATAAATGGTGAAAGTAGCTAGATAATTTGAAGAAGGAACACACATATGAACACTGGCAAAAGTTTAAAAGACGTAATATAAAACAATAACAAATGCACTAAATATAAAATGTAGGACATGAAAACAAAATGGAGTTATCGGTGTGCTCATGCATGCGTATGAAATCGTTATTTGATATGGACAAATATATAACATAATTTTAATTTTGTAATTTATACAATAACAAACATTTGGCTCATTTACAGGCAGCTAATTAAGTATTTTACTTCATACTTCCTCTTCTTGTTTACGACCAATTTTGTTATATCTTCTAAACACCAAAGGGCAATGTTCTGTTAGTTCGATTTGTAGACTCATTATTGTTCATCCTTTACAAATCTCTATTTTTGTATTATGAAATATATTTCTTTGACCAACATTATAGTTAATTAAATTATCTTTAAAAAAGTTCCATTATTTATACAAGGTTATTTTTTAACGACATCCTGATGTTTACATCACAGAGGCAGTAAAACATATGTTACAAATAGGGATGGGTTAGCGTATTAAATTATAATCCTAGTACCTTTGATAACTATAAGCGCTCTGATATAGGAATCTTTATTGAAAAGTCAGACACGAGCAATGTTATGTATTTTTTTTTTTCAATAATTCCCTCTCGAAAATATTTTTCGATGAAAAAGATAATAACAATATAATGTGTATAAAACTAATTTATACATATTATAATTAAAAAGGTGTAACAAAATCTGCAAAAAAAAAGGGGGAAAAACGCAAATGTAGGTTTTTGCATGTGACCATTTGCTATAAACGATGAAAAAAACCCAAATGATGTTCGTTGTTGTCTGTCTCTTTCAATCCTTTGTTGTTAATGTATATATCAATGGCGCTTCCTGTATAATTGATTATCAATAAGTAATTGCTAAAGATTATGATGATGATAACTCATTATAAATTGTATAAAAACTCCTGCAACGCTCTAAAGATTTGACATGTTAGAATCACATATGTTAATAAATCATTTAGTTTTACTGTGTTGAAAAGATGTTGGTTTAATAATGATATAGATTGTACTGCAATTCTCTATTTTCATTGACTATATATTACCTATTCGCCTGTGTGTTTTGCTAAGTTAACACAATCGTTGCAATGTAATAAAATCCTGTATTACTATCATACAAATGGGCAGCGTATGTGTCTATAACACCAGATTTAATCTCCAGTTTTTAATATAAAAAAATGCATGTATCTGGTCAGGAATATAACATTTGTTTTCAATTCGTAAGATATATTTCAGCTTTAAATTTTGACATTTTATAAAGGACTTCCCTTTTTAAAAGTTTCATTGCAGTTCAGTATGTCTGTTGTTACACTTTTCATTTTTTTCTTCTCTTTTTCCGTTTAATATATCCCCTGTAGAGTATACCATCGTTTTCAATATATAATGATACTTAACACTGACTTCCTATTATTATCAGACTATGTGTTAACTCTTCACCTGAAGGGAATTCACTATGATACATGACCATTGACAATAGATTATATATACGGATCAGTTATTATCTGCCTAACTAAACATGCTAAAGATGGTACATACAAATTTATGGTATTATATGTTTTTGTTCTGTTATATTTTAGACCGTAACAATGAATCACACCATAATTGTGAAAAATAGTTTACTAGTTCTGGTGTCAATGTCCAGCTTAATTAATTCGACGGACATAAACATCCACCAAAAGCTAACAAAAAGTCTTAATAACGTAAACAAGATAAAACTATTTAGCAGATAAGTGTATTTTATTCAGAAATTTAACAGTGGTTATCTTGTCTCTTGTGGAGAGTTGTCTGATTGGCAAACATACCACATCTTCTATTTCATAATTAAAGTGAAGTAGACATGACTATTGTCATCTTTAGTTTTCGGGTACTTTAAACAAAGAAGAGTTTACCTGGATACATGCTTAAAGTGTACATTACTTTTGCAAGTTTCGCTCCTTGGTTGAATTGTAATATATTCATGAAGAAATCATCGTCTAGCAATAAATGAATTCTCTGCACATCCAAAATCGGTAGAATCGTTTTGAATTATGTTTAAAATTATCGTTGCTAGCAAGTGTACATTTTGCATCCCAACATGGAAAAGACAATGTTGGACTGGAAATGTGTATTACGTTTTTGTATCAAGAAATGCATCAACTTGGTAGCATATTCTCCCACTTCTCTCTGATACGTCATGGTAATGCTAAACATTGGAATAAGGCGTATGCTCAAATGAATTATTTGTTTAATTGCATCGTTCCGTGTGTTTTATCTTGAATATCATTGATTTCCATGATGTTGTTGTCATCAACTACCATGGGATACGTGATTCTATAGGTAGTCTCCCCCTAAACGTGGTATAGTTTAAATAATTAATAGCCTACATGACAAGTCTCACGACATTATTGTTAATATACAAGGTCTATATATCACGACAATCACATGATTGTTTTTCATTTAGAGAGTATTTACCTTCAAGAAAGGGTTTCCTGCTAAATATCATCAGCTGCATTTACAGGTAAATCTAACATCGGCTAACACTAGCTGCGTTAAATGAAAAAATATTATCGAAAAATAAACTATAAAATAAATCGAACGCCGACGAAAATTGACCAAAAATAAAGTCCCTAATTAAATGACAATATCAAAAGCTCAGACACATCAAACAAAAGATACCGACCGTTATATTCATAACTTGGTATAGACATTTTCTTGTGTAGAATACGTTTCGAGCAGATGTACATTTTGCATCCTACTTTCATCGAAACGCAATTTGTAATTGGAATTGTTTATCGTATTGTTGTGGCAAAATGCATCAACTTGGTAGCATATTCTCCCACTTCTCTCTGATAAGGCAAGGTAGTGCTAAACATTGGAAAAATGCGTATGTACAAATGATTTTTTTTATCGCACAGTTTCGTGATTTTAGTCTTTGATAACCTTGTTTTCTGTATCTGTTAATGTCATCCATTACCTATAGTTAGCATCGCACTTAAAGTGATATTGCTTAAGTTCTAAAACATAACTGATTTTAACGGAATTATTGTTAATTACAAGGTCAATATATCACGGCGTAAACATGATTTTGTTCCTTCAAGGATGTGTTTTCCTGGTAAATATACCTCAATAGCATTTACGTGTTAATATAACGATACCAGATAACATTAACTCCATTTATTGAAACAAATAATCAAAAATAAAGGTACCGAACTTCGACGAAAATTGAAAACGGAAAGTCCGGAATTAAATGTCAAAATCAAACGCTTAAACACATCAACCGAATGCATAACATACGTTATACTACTGACTTCCTACAGGCATTTCTTGTGAGGAAAAAGTTGATTTATCCTGGTCTTATAGTTAAATAAATCTCGGACTTGAAAACAGTCGCATTACATTCTAGTTTATATACTACAATTTATTATTAATTTCGTCTGTTTATCATTAAACATATCACATTCAATGTTTAAGTGAGTACGATTGGTATTTATAAACACAATTAGTGTAAACCATTTGTCTCTTTTAACAATAACATATGTTTGAACTGATAATATCAACATAAAAAGTACATTCTAATGAATACACTAATGATACATTGGTTTGCCGTTTCAAATTAAAGTATATTTCTTGAAAGCATCAGATGGCGACTCGTATTTTTTGTCTCGATATTCCTTTATGCCTGACAAACTGACACTTATAGTTTACAGATGAAGTGAAATTCGTTTTTCTTGATTACTTTAGCAATTGTTTAAATTATCATCTTTCAGAAATAAGAAACAGGATACACGATGTCAAGAATATTGGCGAAAAATGCTCGTCCAAAAAAAACCAGCTGAATTATATTTCAGATATCAAACCAATATATTAGGTAACTTCTATGTCATGTGGTGGCTAGTAACATGTTGTTTTCATTGTTATCCATACCGAATCTTCTTACATTTTTTTTCTATCAATTTCATTTCAATACACTAACTAGTTCTGATTTATGCAAAATAACACTGCATAATTTGTAAGAGTATATACTTTTTTATCCGTTTAATTATCCTGTATTTTGACCGAAAAATCTGTGGTAAATATTGCTGAGCATGCACAGTTATCATTGATATGTTCATAAATATAAATTAACTGTTAACAAAACTTAGAATTTTTTAAAAACTAAGGCTTTTCTACCTCAGGAATAGATTACCTTAGCTGTTTTTGGCAAACTTTTAGGAATTTTTGGTCCTCAATGCTCATCAACTTCGTACTTTTTTTGGCCCTTTAAATATTTTTCGATTCGAGCGTCACCGATGAGTCTTATTGAGACGAAACACGCGTCTCGCGGTATTATCAAACTTAAATTCTGGTATATATCATGTATATGATGAGTTTATTTGCCCCAGTATATACTATGATAATGACTGATGTAGGTGACAATTGATAGAGATACAAGGCTAGACAAATTAATAATTATTGATGATTTTGTTGTCAACCGCAATAACACTGTTACAGTTTTCTGCTGTAAAAGTACTGCACTTATCCATTATATGTTTAATACACTGTTGAAGAGGGTCATTATAGAAGCTGGTTTTAGGACTGAGCAAAAGGTAAAAGAACCTGCATTGAAGATCATCAATTACAAAATACAACCTGATCAAGAAGTAAAACATATAGATAATATTTATGTATTTATTGTTTTGTGTTAAAACTCCATTTCTAAGAATCACCTTTAGTTTATTTCATGACGGCAAGTGTTTATTAGTGACGGAAACCGGAGTTTTTCCAATGTAAGTTGATCAGTTGTCACCGTTTCATAATTTACTTGTATGCATTATTGAATATTTGTAAATTGAAAGATATTGACAAAATACTATCTAAGAGGTTTACAAGTATAAAGGGAGATGAAAGAAGAAGATATAAAAGTAAGTAAATTAAAACACACTGAGGCTAATTAGATCCTTAAAGTTGCCATCAATGCAAATAGTGTGATACGATAGAACAAGACTCGAGACAGATAACATTTCAAATTTTTAACTCGAGGCTTTAATATTTGATATAACCCTAGATCTTCCCGGTTCATTTTAGTTTGAGGTGAAAAGTAATGAATCCAAGTTCTGATTAAGGACATTTAAATTATTTCAGACAATGTAAACGTACTAGAATTCGCAAAAAAAGGGACATTTTTTTTTAAATATATCCACATCAGCGTGGCAATGTACGATGTTCCTTAGATTATTGTACGCATACATGATTTCTTGTTAAATGCAAGCTTAGTTCAGACGGTGATCGTAATTCACAATAAAAAAGAAACCAATTAGCACGTGGATGTAGTGTTCCACGTACAACAAGTTTAAATTAACAATTGTATTCATTTTTTGAAATTAAGAAATTAATTGTTTTTACACTGCAAACTTCCAAAGCGTATAATTTAAATTGCAATGACTGCGGGTAATACAAAACTAAATATAGCCTGGTCAACACTAACAAATAAGTGTTGTATTTTTAATCAGGAATTACTTGTCATCGCAACCTACTAACATAATTGAAACACATGACTTTGTATTAGAGACAAGTAGCCTGAAATAAAATTTAAAAATAAAAACGTCAGAGCTGTATACTTTTGAAAAAAAAATTATTTCTACCTACGTTAGTTACGCTCATTATCAAATATATGGCAATTAAAGAAGCATTCCTTAGATAACAATATAACGTAATAAATCATGTAAGCTACACCTGAATTATCTAATCAATTTCACATTAAAGCCTTGTTTATCTTCTGACATAGTAGAACAAACTACATTTGCGTAACTTCGTCATGTGTGGTATATTATTTGTTAATTTGTTCATATTTGTATATCACAATTCTCCCTAATTTGATTGAATTTTTCTGTGAATTTTATCCAAAATGTAGGGTAAACCCTTGTGTACAATATCTATGTTGCTGATTGATATTCACATACAGCTGCTTTTATTTATTTTTTTTGGATTTCGATGAATAGTTTCATTTTATTTCTACCACAGCTCGATTTTGGAATGATTCAAATCGGCGATTTCGAAATTTCGAAATAGGAATTTGGGTATGTAGGAACCATAAATCAATCAAACAAAAATTGATACGGGATTCTAAAACAAACGTAGGTTGGAAAGCCTTATTTGATATATAATTCTTGAATTTTCTGATGTTGTAAAAATATAAAAGGATGACCTTTAAACCTTAAAACTTCCATCTAACTACTGGATATGTCACATTTTTCTGTGAACTTTTCTTTGATAAACTTAAGCTAATCAAGCCATTTAATAAAAAGTATAACAATTGAACTCTTATTTAATAAAATTATTCAATCCTTCGCTACACGTGCTTATTATGTTTTACCAGGAAGATATTAATTTGCATACAAATAGATACAAGAGCTGTTAAACAATCAACGTAAGCAAACAATCTGTTTGTTTTACATAATGATACAATGATTCAAAAGGAATGTAAAAGGAAAAGTTAACAATTTTGAAACACCGAATTTTAATGCATCAGATGTGTTATTGCAATAACATGCAGATTTAATTTCCATAAATTCTCAAATTCCAAGAAATAAAGAAAAATCTTCTTTCACATTTGAACTGATGAAAATTGTTTCAATTATACTAATTGTTACTTTCGTTTTAACTAGTTCTTACTATCTTATTTTTATTTTTATTATCAATTGTACATTTATATTTATCTTTGGGTTAACTACTGGTCTTGTAGGTCATTATAAACTAAGTGGTCAGTGTTTCGTTACTGACATGATGTTTTACATGCATTTGTTAGCGATTTGAAATTCTAATTTGGAGTGCTCATCGTGAATATAAATCGTGACAACTGTTGCGATTCACTAATGGTTTAACATATTATAGTCATGTATGTAAAAATACCATTTAGTCTTTCGCTGTAAAAAAAAAAGAAAAGTTTTTATAATAATTATGACTATAAGGCAATTCTGTATTTCGTTTTTTTTTAAATCTTACCTATTTGTCTGTGTGTTTTGCTAAAACAATTGTTGTTTATACAATAGTATTATGTGTTTCCATCATACAAAAGATCAGATAATGTGTTTATACAACTAGCTTTGATCTCCTGTTTTCTATATAAAAAAGACATGTATAAGATAATTAATATAACATTTGTTTTCCATTTGATAGATGTGTTTCAATTTTGGATTACGCCATTTTATTGAGGAATTCCCGTGTAAGTGTCCGTTGAGATCAGTTCTACTTTTATTATACTTTTCATTAGTTTAATATTTACCACTGTTAAGTATGAAGTCATTAATAAATAAGTAATGATACTTGACACTGTCTTTTTATTGCGATCAGACTACTTGTTAACGCTCTGCCTCTAGGGATTTCACCCTGATGTATGACTATTGAAAATTAATCAAATATGAAGAACAGAACTTATCTGTCTAACTAAGGTTTGCGAACAATTATTCATGGCATTACAATTTTGCTTCCGTAAGACCGTTGGATTTAATCATATCGTCATTGGAATAAACAGCTATGTAGTTTAGATATGAAACCAATGTCCACTTTATTAGTACGATGGACATAATCATAGACTATCACCAGAGGCTAATTACAAGTCCTTATAACGTAAAAAAAGTTAGTTATTTAGCAGATTATTAGTAATTGTGATTAACAATGATTAAGTATGAAAACAATGATCAATAGATATATATATTCGTTCGAAATGTTTGAACATGATTTGACGTTAACCAATTGTGTAAACTCTTTGTATGAAGATGAACCGAAACCGAAAATAAATGTCAGTCCATTTAAAGTCAACTTTGAGCCGTTTAAACTAATATAATCACGCTAAATTATAAATGTACCAGTTGAAAGTCAGCAGCTTGTTATTCACTGGTTTGTGTATGTTACTGTATATCATATTTGTGTGTCATTCATTTTTTTGTACATAAATCAATAAGGTCAGGATTTGTTTTGTCATACGAATGGTCCTATTTTATCATTTGTGTGCCTTCTAATAGACGACTATGAAGTACGAGTTTTACTCATTGCTGAAGACCGTATGGTGGCTTATAGTTGTTGTGTCGTAGGCAATCACACCAGGGATCTCCATGGCCTGTTTAACGATGGCGCCCCGCTTTCGTTCAAATGTCTTGCGCCATCATCAAATGACTCGGGCCATCATTCAATTGTTTTCCGCCATCGTTCAAAACTGTGATCGTTTTTATAGCCTGACGCTATTTTTTTGGCAATTATAATAAAATGCATGTATTTGTATAACCCTCAGGCTTTTTTATCTGAGCTTGTACAAGTAGATCAACAAACCAGTCAGGAGAATATTATCTGAAGATGGACGATTCATTTGTCGAATTATTTAACTAAGTTACTGCAAATGCTTATGATAATTCAGATGAGATAATGAATTAATAATCCAATGGCAGTTACAAAGCTTAACAAGTAGAACACGTGGTTGTATTTTGACTTACGCAATCAGCATCCCCATTTTTAAGAAGTAAAAATTAGACGTAAAACCTTAATTATTATTTCATCGCAAATAACTCGAGTGCTGCTGTATTGTCACGATAATATATAATTACTTTTAAAGTTTGAAAGTAAAATTGTTTAATATTTCCTGTATATCATGTTCATGTTGTTGTGTCATTAAATGTATCAAATTAGTAGCATATTCTGTAACTTCCCTCTGATTGGCAAGGTTATGTTTAACATTCAAATTAATGTGTAGGTTCATAAAAAAAAAAAAATTATTGCATCGTTTCGTGAGTTTTATTTGTAATTCCCTAATTTTCCTTATCGGTTAATGTCATCCACTACCTCGGGATACGTTATTATATGGCTATAATCCCCCTTAAAGTGCTATTGCGTAAGTAATTAAAAAACTCACATGACGAGTCGCACTCAATTACTGTTAATCTACAAGGTCAATATATTACGACGTGTAAATGATTGTTTTCCTCTAAGAATGTATTTTCCCTCAGGAAATTATTTTCTGGTAAATATTCAACGGATGCATTTACGTGTAAGTTTAACGTCTGCTAACATTGGCTGTGTTAATTTAAAACAAAATTATCGAACAGAAAACTATCAAATGAATCGAACGCCGACGAAAATTGACCAAAGAAAAAGTCCTTAATTAAACGGCAAAATCAAAAGTTCAGACACATCAAACGAATGGATACCATCTGTTATATTCCTGACTGAGTACAGACAGTTTCCTGTGTAAACAATGGCATTTGTATTGAATTGTATTTGAAATAGAAATTCGTTTCTAGCAGATTTACTTTTTGCATCACACAATTGAAACACGATTTTTTAATTGGAATTGTTTATCGTATTGTTGTGGCAAAATGCATCAAATTGTTAGCATATTCTCCCACTTCTCTCTGATAAGTCAAGGTGATGCTAAACATTGGAAGAATACGTATGTTCAAATGAATTATTCTTTTTTATTGTACAGTTTCGTGTGTTTAGTCTTTCATATCCTTGTTTGTTTTATTCGCTAATGTCATCCATTACCTGGGGATACGTTTATTTATAGTTAGTATCGCCCTTAAAGTGGTATTGCTAACATTCTAAAAAACAAAGCATATTTTAACGGAATTATTGTAAATTACAAGGTCAATACATTATGACGAACACATGATTGTTTTCCTTGAAGGATGTGTTTTCCTGGTAAATATACATGAATAGCATTAACGTGTTAATATTACGATTTTGGCTAATATTGGCTCCGTTAATTGAAAAAAAAAAAAAAAAAAAAAGTAAGACAACAAAGATACTGAACTTCGACGAAAATTCAAAACGGAAAGACCGTAATTAAATGACAAAAGCAAACGCTTGAACATATCAAACGTATGGATAACATATGTTATATTCCTGACTTCTTACAGGTTTATGAGGAAAATAATTGATTAAACCCGGTATAACATTTAAAATCAACCTCGGACTTGAATAACAGTCGCAGTACATTCCAGTGTATATACTACAATCTAACATTAAATTCGTCTGTTCATCTTAAACAATATCCCATTCCATGTTTAAGTGAGTACGATTGGTAAGTATAACAACATATAAAGTACATTCTAATGAATAACATAATTAGACATGGGGTTACACGTTTCAACAAAAAGTAGATTTCATGAAAGCATCAGAAGGCAACTGGTATTTCCTTGTCGCGATATTCCTTTATGCAATGACAAATTGACACTTATAGCTAACAAAAAAGTGACATTCTCTAGTCTTGATAACTTTAGAAATTGTTTGATTTATCATGTTTTAGAAATTAGAAACAAGATACATGATGTGAAGAAGATTGACGCAAAATGCTCATCCGAAAAAAGAAACAATCAGATATAAGACCTATATATCAAGTAACTGCTGTGTCATTTGATAGCTCGTGAAGTATGGTTTTCATTTTTAATCATAGCAAATGTTATTATATTGTTAATATAAATTTTATTTCAATACACTTATCAATTCTGATTAATGCAAAATAACATTGCATAATTTGTCTGATTATGTATTTTTTTTATTCCTTTTCTATCCTTCATTTTGACTGATAAATATCAGTGGTAAAAATATTGGCGAGCATGCACATTTTTCCCAGTATTTTCGATTATAATGACTGATGAAGTTGACATTTAAAAGGTATACTAGACTAGACAATTAAATGATAAATGATGGTTTTGGTGTCTACCGGATTAACGTTGTTTCGGATAACTTCTGCAAACGTACTGCACTTTTCCATTAAATGTTTAAGACAATAGTACCTGCATTGTTGGAGATCATCAATTAACAAATACAACCTGATCAAGAAGTAAAAAATATAGATAATATTTATTTATTTATTGCTTTGTGTTCTAACGCCATTTATAAGAATCACCTTTGGTTTAATTACGGTGGCCAGTTTTTATTAGTGACAGAAGCCCGAGTGCTCGGGAAACACAACCGAATTTAACTCAATATATCTACAAAATAACCAACTGACAGAAAACAACGAGGAAACAAACTAAACGGAAAAACCTTTCAAGCTTGAACATATCATGGTACAGATATGAATAGGGTGAATGACTATATCACAGAATAAATGTAGACGGGAATGATTGGATCACCTCCCCCCTTTTTTCGGGATCTTGTATTAATTATTCACTTTGTTTTCCTCCGTTAGTAGCATGGTATTGCGACACAAGCAATCAAAGTGAAATATTCATAATCTGTTTAGGTACATCCCAGTGACAAGTTCCCGCTTTGCAGCTCATACATTTCTTTTTATTGGTAAGGTATTCAATATAATGACGGCTTCATACTCCCCAAGGGAAAAAAGGGAATTATTGTAAGCCATTATCGTGAAAAAAATGTAAAAAAAAGCAGTTAAAGTCAAAATATTTACATCGCATTACGTGTAAATCATGTCTTCCAAGTTCTCAATGGCGTGCACTTAACGGGGAGGATTGTGTCTGATATTCATATGATGACGAGATAATCTTTTAATCAGGTTAATTGAAGTCTGGAGCTGGCATGTCAGTTAACTGCTAGTAGTCTGTTGTTATTTATGTATTATTGTCATTTTGTTTATTTTCTGTGGTAACATCTTCTGATATCAGACTCGGATTTCTCTTGAACTGAATTTCAATGTGCGTTTTGTTATGCGTTTACTTTTCTACATTGGCTAGATGTTTAGGGGAAGAGTTGATATCTCAAAAACATGCTTAACCCCCTTCTGTTAGCCATGTAAGTCTTGTAAGTCTTGTATTAATTTTAATTTCCGTTTCTTGTGTACAATTTGGAGTTTAGTGTGGCGTTCATTATGACTGTACTAGTATATATTGTTGAACAATACTTCTGACTATTCTCTTGGAAGGTAATGATTAAATAAATGATAAGAAAACAAGGATAGAACGCTTACTGGCTATATAATATCAGGCATACACTCGGAAAAATAACACACTACAAATAGATTGGAAATCGACAACGACGAAAATTAGACACAACTGCAACACAATGGAAAGATAACAACCAATGTTTTCGATCTCCAATCAAAATTGTAAACAAAAAGTCAGAAATCAAACGCAAAGTCAAAAGCTCATACACATAAAACGAATGAACTACTGCTTCATATTCCTGACGTAAAGAGAGCTAGATTAAAACAGGGAAAACATGAAAGTCATCATCTGTTCAATAATGTTATCTTTTTTACGTTATTAGGACTTATTATAAACCTCCGGTAAATGTCTACGACTATGTCCTTCGTTATAAAATAGCTGGACATTGACATCAGAGTTAGTTTAGCTATTTATCCCAATAATTGTGTGATTCAATGTAAAGTTCTAACGGAAGAAAAAAATGTCATATAATACATTAACGTGTGCCATCCTTAGTTAGAAAGACAAGTACTGTACCGTATATATAATCTATTTTCAATGTTCATGTATCAGAGTAAAATCCCTATAGGTAGAACTATAAAAAGTATGCAGATTATAAAGAACAGTCAGTGTCAAGTGTCATTACGCATTCATGAATGATGTCATACGTTTTACAACCTTTTGGAATTTTATATCCTCAATGCTCTTTAACTTTGTACTAGTTTGGTTTTATAAATATTTTGATATGAGCGTCACTGATGAGTGTTATGAAGACGAAACGCGCGTCTGGCGTATTAAATCATAATATTGGTACCTTTGATAACTATTTTAGGGGTTTATGTTAAACTCATGAATAGTATAATAACAGAAATACTGAATTTATGAAGCGGAAGGTCCTTAGTAAGTTTGCAAAATCAGAAGCACACGTAGTGTATGGGAAAAAAATGTCGTATTCCGTAGTTGATACATGCCATATGTAAATAGAAAACACGGGTTTAGACCTGGTTTTATAGCCACGTTAACTGTTATAATGGTTAACAGTAGCATATAATATCTTCACATTGAACAAACACATCAGTTTGTTAGCAAAAACCAAAGAAAAAACAGACAAATAGCTAAAATTAAAAAAAAAATGAACAGTAACGATATAAGATGAAAAAAGGGAGGTAATATCGAACATTATTTGTGATATTTGTTAATAGCAAATGCTCAATTGAAAGAACCTACACCTGTATGTTTTCAAGTATGATTTTTGACCAATATTGCTTGACTTTTTCTTATTAAAAGAGATAAATTATGTGTATGAAATTAGTCATATACAAATTATTGATGGTCGAATAATATGTAGGACAAGGGATTCATTATTTTCAAAACAATTACCTCCATTGGCTGTATGTCTGACAAAAAACGAATCAGATACACTTTTCATCAAACATTCCTATATCAGGGCGCTAACCCATCCTTATTTAAATACATGTATCTACTGCTTAAGAAATTTAATCATCAGTATTACATTAATGATTTACTTGCATAAAGTATAGAACTGTTTTTTCTCTAGATAATACAAGTTTAAATGAGCTTAGTTAAAGATATGTTTCATTTTGTATTACACAAATAGTGATTTTTAAGGATACTGACATCAAATTGTCCATTAGGTTTAAGACAAAAATAACAGTATTGGTTGTAAACAAGAACAGGACATAAGAAGTAAATAAAGGCAACAGTAGTATACCACTGTTCAAAACTCATAAATCCATGGACAAAAAACAAAATCGGGGTAACAAACTAAAACCGAGGGAAACGCATTAAATATAAGAGGAGAACAACGACATAACACCGAAACGGACCAAGCAACAGACAAAACACCACGAGAATAACAAATATAACATCAAAACCAAATATATGAATTAGGGATAGAATTAGTAAAATTATATCTAAATTCAATTGCAAAAAAGACTTTTGAAACAATGTTATGTTAACTAAGTATATATTGGCATTCAGATGTATATGCTATAAAATAATCAATACACCAAGCTGTTTGTAATTGCAGACGCATGCGGGACCACACAAATAACAACTTTTTTTATTCATTTCCTACTGACGATTTCATATTTAGTGCCAGTGTGATTGATTTATATTCCATTGTGTTTTAACCTTTTGCATTTTAAGTATTGCCATCATATATCACTGGTAACTGTTTTACAAGCATACAGACAATCAAAATATTGAAAAAATTTAATAGAGGGACGAAAGATACCAAAGGGATTGTAAAAATCATAAATACCAAAACAAACTGACAAAGCGGAAGCGCTTCATTCTAAAAATGTATGCACGGTCAACGCTTTTACAACCCTATAAAATTACAAAAAGAAGCATTCAACACTTATAATTACACTTTTTATCTAGGATAACGAAAACACGATTTTTATCAAGTTTTATCTAATTCATCTGTGCACTTTACTGTGGGACCTCGTGTCATCATGAATGATACATTTTATTGTCTAGTGCAATTGCCTACGGCATAACATGTGATGTGCAGTTAGCCAATCAGAATAACGTACTATAATGAAACATACATATAATGTAATTATTACAGATTATGATTATGATCCAGTTTTCGTATTTTCTTTAAATTATTAACCGACTTTCTTCAATCATATTACATGCTATTTTTCTATGTTAGCTTCACATAAATCGTGTAATTATATGTCATTACTGCTGTGTATTATATCACATAGAACTTAACAACACTACATGGTTCTATTTTTTATTTTTACTAAATTGTATATGTTGTATACATACAGTAGAACAACAAACATCTTACAACAATATATTTCATGAACATGTATACTAATTTTGAACGTCATAAGCGTTATATTGATTGCAGCAACTAATAAAGTAAGTTTCACAATAACTACACTAGTGACGACAATGTTAAATGATGTCCCTATATTAATGTATCTCTATATAATACATGATATATCACTACTTAGTAAACAACGAAAAAAAACCTCCATGTACTGAATGATCCTTTTGAAAGACACATATGGATATACATATAAACTCATGAAAAGAAAACTATCAAACCCGCTAAAACTACTCCGAGTATCTGTCGTCAGGAATTGAAGTCATAAAACTTTGTTCAGTGCTCAGAGCACAAAACTCATGCTCGAAACATGAAATCCAGCATTTTTGGAGTATGAGTACAAAAAACACACTCGAACATTTTATGACCTCAAGGCCTGATCTTGCTTAGAATTGTCAAAAAAATAAGGATTTCTATCCCAGGAAAAGATTACCTGAGTCTTTGGCACAACTGTTTGGAATTTTGGATCCTTTGAACTTTGAACTTAATTGGCTTTACAAATATTTTGATAGGAGCGTCACTGATGAGTCTTATGTAGACGAAACGCGCGTCTGGCGTACTAAATAATAATCCTGGTACCTTTGATAAGTGTTTATACCACTGGGTCGATGCCTCTGCTGGTGAACGCTTCGTCCCTGAGGGTATCACCAGCCCAGTAGTCAACACTTCGGTGTTGACATGAATATCAATTATGTGGCCATTTAAATAAATTTCCTGTTACAAAACATTGAATTTTTCAAAAAAATAAGGATTTTCTTATCCCTAGAGTAGACTACCTTAGTAGTTGGCACAACTTTGGGGAATTTTGTATCCGCAATGCTCTTCAACTTTGTATTTGTTTGGCTTTACAAATATTTTGATATGAGCGTCACTGATGAGTTTTATGAAGACGAAACGCGCGTCTGGCGTACTAAATTATAATCCTGATACCTTTCATAACTGCTTGCATTTGAGCATAAGCTTCATACAAATCCAGTACGTGGTAGTGACAATTATCAAACATACATATACCTGACACGTCAAAAACATCGTGTTGGCAATCATATGATTGAGCAGAGATTATAGCATTGAATGTATTAAGATTCGCATGATTTCCATAATGTGAGCTGTAATCCTTTAGAATGGACATCATCAGGAAAAAAATAGTCCTTGGATACGTTCCAAAAAGACATAAAATCAGGTTTCTAGCCATTGCTATGTACTTATGATTGTGCCTCGTTACCTTGCAATTCTTTTTTTGTAATCTGAATGTTATAACACATTTCTGGTTTCCAATGGATAAAGACATATGATTTTAATTGATATCAATTTTTATTTCCATGTCCCTTTCTTGAGGTATTTGTCAACATAACGGGATATGCTGCGACTGTCTTCCAAGTGCAAAAGAAAACTATAAAACCAGGCTTAATCCACCATTTTCAATATAATAAAGGCCTGTATCAAGCCAGGAATATAACAGTTAATATCCATTCGTTTGATGAGTGTGAGCGTTTGATTTCGCCATTTAATAACCGATGTTCCCTTACTTTTTTTGTCGAAGTCCGGTATCTTTGTTATTTTACTTTTTTGATATTTCTTTTATTTTCAATTAACGAGGCCAATTTAAGCCGACATGTTAATGCCATGTATGGAAATTTAGGAAAACAATCATTTTTACGTCGTAATATATTGACCTTGTAAATTTACAGTAATTTCGTGAGACTCGTCATATATACTTTTTAATTATTTTCGCAATGCAACTATAAGTGCGACAATAACTATAGAATTACGTACCCCAAGGTAGCAGATAAGGAACAACAAGGATATTGAATATAAAACACACGGCACTGTGCAATAAAAACAAATAATTTATATGAACCTACAAACTAATTTGAATGTTAGGTATTCCCTTGACAATCAGAAGCAAATGAAAGTATATGCTACTAACTTGATGCATTTCATGACACAACAACGCTATATAGATGTCCAATTTAGAGTGTGCGTTTTATTATGTTGGATGCAACATGTACATATATTCGAAACGTATTTCTATTTAAAGCAACCAACACCCAATCAATCAATATTTCTATCTAAATAATAGGTCAAGACGATTCTTCCGATTTGGATTCACTGCTGGACGATGGTTTCTTTCATGAATATATAACAATTCAATCAGGAAACCAAAATATTAAAATGATGTGAACTTTAAACAGGTATCATTGTACACCCTTCTCTGTTCATAGTTTTTATGTACCTGAAAACTAAATATGACAATAGTCATGTCTGCCTCACTAAGATTATAAAAAAAGAAGATGTGGTTTGATTGCCAATTAGACAGCTCTCCACAAGAGACCAATTAAAAACTATAGGTCACCGTACTGCCTTCAACAATAAGAAAATTCATACGAAAGTCAGCTACGAACGGCCTCAAATGATAACGTTAAACAATTCAACAACAAAAACCAGACAGCCTAATTTAGATTAAGAAAAATAACGAAAAACTAAATATGTAACGCATAAATAAAGGAAAACCACTGAAATACAGGCCACTAACACGGGACAGGCAAATACTTACAGAATGTTGCGTTTATACATATAGTTTGTGTAAATAAGAACATATACTGTGGTAATATTGCCAATTGGACCTCTCTCAAAAATATAATTACACGACACAGAAAATAACAGCTCTAGGTCACCGTACAACCGTTAACAATGAGGACAACCCGTACCACATAGTCAGCTATAAAAGGAACTAAAATTTAAAAAATAAGATGTACCGTAGGAAAAAACTAACGTTTTAAGTATGTACCAAATAATGAACGAAAATCAAATATGATGTAAAGCAACACACGAAAACCAGTGAATTACAGGCTGCTGGGTTTGAACAGTTACTTTCAGAATGTGACGTGGTTATGTTAGTTTAAATAGGCCAAAGATGACTTTAAATGAACTGGCTTTTATTTTTGTTTCCGGTTCGTCTTCATACTTAGAGTTTACATATTTGGTTGACGTCAAATCCGGTTAAATCGTTTCGAACGTATGCATTTTTAGATTATTGTTGTCATATTTAATCACAATTACTGCCACTTTTCCTCATTAATATAAAAAAAGAGGTGGAAGGTACCAAATAATAATTCCAAATTCATAAAGCCCTGGTAGACAAGTAAAAGACTACGAATAGAAAAAAAGTTTCATAAAAACTCTACTGGACAACTGAAGGCATATTCACACAAACCGCACTCAGATTGGAAGTGAATGGTTTACTAGCGATAGATGTCGTGTTGAATATGCCACATCAATGTTATTCAATAAGCATGACAGATGTCTTCATTTGTAAAGGTAATGGTTTATGTTTATATTGTTAAAGAATCAACTTTCATGAAAACATAATGAAAACAACAACATCAATTAAAAGTTCTTCTGCTTTTTTTTATCTGACAAAAAAAAATAGACTTGTTTAATGTCATCATACTGTGTGTGTGTTGTGAGTCAAGGAAAGTACTTGAATTATAACAACTTCTGAATATTCTCGTGTAAGTTTAAGTATTTCATAAATGACAAAAAACAAAGATTATACATTTACTGGCTATATACTATCATACAGACAGCTCACTACAAATAGATTCGACAATGACAAATATAAGACATTATTATACCTCAATATGTTTTTTCTATATACAAAATAATGAAATAGTTTTGTTATTTCATTCCACAGTCTATTTGCCAGTCAATAGTTTTAAAGACTACTACCCCAGTTAGTAGTTTCATCTTTCCCGTAATTTTTCATGCTTACTTTTCATTGGACAATAATGATGTCATTGACTATTTTGCTTGGCAACTTCAAACTATAATATTGTAAACGGTATAATCTGTTAGTGTGGATTGCAATTAAAAAAAAGAGAAAATCTTCGCACGCATTTTTTAAAGATCTAAAATATACTACCTTATTCATAATTATATATATATGGGTTCTGAAGTTCTCTAAGTGAGAGTTTGTGTTTGGAGTATCTTAGCCTAAATTTATCATATGGACGGAAAATCTAACACAATTATTTCTAGTCTTGATTGCAGTTACTGAAATATTTACAAATACAAGAAGAACTATAAAAAAAAGTTTAGTTCATCTTGTGCATGTCAAGTTATGTGACATTTTTTTTTTCTTTCAGATGATGTTTGTTCACTTTTAGAAAATTAGTTAATTTGGTGTATAAAAACACTTAATGACTGTGTATTTCAGTTAAAAAAAAACACCTAATGACAGGGTGTGCGGGTAATAACAAGTTAGTTGTCCCTTCACATACTAACTATTGCTCTCTGCTTTGCCTCGAGCAATAGTTGGTATCTCAGGGACAACACACTTGATATTACTCTCACACCAAGTCAATTGGTGTATACTATTGCAACACAATGGAAAGATAACCACCCACAATTTCCGAACTCCGATCATAATTCAAAACAAAAAGTCTGAAATCGAATCAAATAAATGGATAACCGTTGTCGAATTCCTGACTTAGATAGACTAAGATAGAGTTACCATAAAACAAGATCAAAGTTAAATGTCATAATCTGCTAAAAACTTGATTTACGTTATAAAGACAAATTGTTAGCCGCTGGTGAATGTTCAATATTATATCCGTCGTACTAATATAGCTGGACAATGCCACGATAACTAATTAAACTATTTATCACCATAATTGTGTGAATTATTGTAATGGTCTAACGGAATAAAATAATGATTCCATAAATAAATGTGTACAAGCCTTAGTTAGACAGATAAGTGTTGTTCTGTATATACAGTCTATTTTCAATCAGTTAAAAGGGTACACCGTTAACATGAAGTCTGATCTCAATTAAAAGTAAATATCATGTATTATTACACATTCATGAATGATGTCATAATTTAAAGTGGTATAGGTTAATCTAATGAAAAGTATAATATTAGAAATACGGAAATCCAAAAATAGGAAAGTTGTCAATATGATAAAAAATTCAAAAGCTGGAACACATCTAACGAATAGAAAAATAAATAACATATTTCTTATATTTTACTAGCCTTTTCGTATATAAAAATAGAGGAGGTTAAACCTGGTTTTATAGCCACACAAACTGCTCCTTTGTATGACAGTAGCACATAGTTCCAACTCATTCAAATTAATATGGTCGCAAAACAAACAGAATAATAGGTTAAGTAAACAAAATAACAGAAGAGTTCTAACTCGTTATAAAAACTATTATGTTTTCAATAAAGCAAAACTACATGGAATATTCACAAATATAACTATAACATGTATACCATGTCAAAGATTTATAGTGTCGTAGCAGTAGCCGCAATTTATATTTACGAGGAGAGCTCAAACTTATATATTCGAAAAGATGGGAGGTAAAAGGACACAGAAATATTATATAAATGTATGTTATAAATCATACCAGTAAGTAAGCTAATAAAATAGAAAGAATTAGTTAAAACAGAATCAACAATTTATATAATTTTAAATAAAAATGTTTGTCAATTACAAAGTGAGTGTTCGGTTTAAGAATTCAAAATAAGAAGCGCAATTTGTCACTGTTTGAAAATGATAAAATTGGCAATGGAAAGGGGGAATGTGTCGAAGAGACAACAACCCGACCAAATAAAAAAAAACAGCAGAAGGTCACCAACAGGTCTTCAATGTAGCGAGAAATTCCAGCACCCGGAGGCGTCTTTCAGCTGGCCCATAAAGATAGTTATTTTGATATCGATCATTTCGTATATGATTTGTGCATGGCTTTATGACCAAAAAGACAAATGTGTGCCGTACCTGGAAGTCATTGACTGAATGTGTTTTTTCCACTTGTGACATAAAACCTGATTGTGCATTTGCAGGAGATGCATGCATGATCAACAGTGATTGTGTATCTAGTCTTTCTTTGCATTAGTTTTAGCTGGCTGGGGTGTTTTCCCCGTCTTGGAATTCAAGATAGCAGATACCTATGGGTCATTATTTTTTCACGGAATATGCAAATTTCGAGAGTTTTATGTAATCCATGTGTAAGGCTGATCTTGTCAATATAGAAAATGATGTGTTTTTCTGTCAGATTTGCGAAAGTATTATACAAAAGTAGTTATTAGTATGTCGTTCATAAATCACCTTGTATATATAATGGAACTTTTTTCCTAGATAATAAAAGCTATTATAAGCTAGGTATAAAAAAATATCTCGTTTCCGTTTACAAAAATAAAGATTGTGTTAAGGGTGAGGAATACGTCATCAACTCAGACTGATATAATGATGTATTTATACTATAAAAAGTTTTTTTTTATTCGGTTCGCATATAACAATAGAAACATTAGCTTTTAAGATGCCTTTGGTGTATTGACAAACATAATAAAATTATTGGTAAAAAAGAACAAGACATATGAAGAAATGTGTTGACTAAATGCGATTGTAAAAAGAACGTTTAAAACAAATTTCTATTAAATAAGTTTATCTGTGCATTCAAATTGATATTCATTAAAAAGACCAACCCATTGATCTGTCTGTAGATGGAAATTAAAGCTGAATTATAATTTTAATTTCATCGATAACTTAAAGTGATATGGGGAATTTCTAGAGTCAACTAACACTTTCAGATGCATGCGTGAGCACACACTAACTCCAATTTGTTATTCTTTTCCTTTTGACGATTAAATATTTAATGCCAGTGTGATTGTTTTATATTTATTGTTTATTAACGTTTGCATCTAACGCATTGTCGTAATAGACACGCACATTGATAACTGTTTTGCAACATGCAGACAATAGCAATATTGGTATAAATCAAGAGGCAAATGAAATAGACAATTGAAAATGTTACAGATTCTGGGTTTATTCATATTTTTTTTGTTCTTCAAATATTATGTGACCATCGTCAATTGTATCAGAAGGATATATGCAATATGTCTGAATTACATACCGCATTGTACTTTTTGTTGGGAATTATATCAATCTGAACTTAACAAAATTCCAATATTATTCTGTGTTCCTTAATTTAATGCATCCATTCGGTATAAATAAACAAATATAAATCTCTTTTAGTCTCATTGTTTTTACTAATACATCGTTCATATATGCATTCAAAACCTTTAATAGCTGACTAATCAAAATTGGCTTTTCTGAGTGTTGAAGGTCCAACAGTTGCTTAAATCCACTTCATTTATACATTGGTGTATGTTTGTCTTATTTAGCATTCTATATCATCTTCTTATTTTCTAATGGTTTGTTCGGTCAACAAGTTAAATTTTCGTGAACATGTTCAAAGGTTCAAACTACGCATACGTTTTAATGAGTCTAGTGCCACAAACACATATTTTTTCTTTATAAAATAAGCCTATAGTAAGTAAGTAAGTAAGTAAATTGTTTAGTGACATGTGTAAGTCAGCATAAATGTATAAATTTGTACAAAATATAATTACATATATAATATAATACAATGGACCAATAAGTCACCTTTTACTTTTAGTTCAATATAAATGTTCTAATATCACGTGTCAATTGCCAATTTAAATTTAAATACAGATAATTATAATTAGTCTTTGATGCTTCCTACGAGAAGTTCATATCATGTTAATGACTTCAGTTTAATACTTCAATTCTTTAAATTGTGTGCAGAGCATAGTTTATACACGACATACAATAAAAGTAACAACTGGTTCATTACCTTTGTTTAATTATTCTTAAGTATTGCTTCAATTTACCGTATCAGTAACAGTTATCCCACGAGGAAGCGGTATGCAAGGTTCAGATCACCCCAATGTCCGGAGACCAGAGGTTGATCTGACTCTGATACCCCAAGTCCGAATGGGTTAAATATTTTACATCCCAGCTGCTATAATTAGACAAAAAACATTACCAACTCATACAATTTAGTTTAGAACGCCACACAACTGTTTTAATCATCTTTATATACTATAATATTACATATTACCCCCGAACACGATGATTAAATATGAAACTATGTAAACTCTTCCCACTGGCCTATCGACCCACACTATATCGCCACTGAAAAAAAAATAATATCATTCTTGGTTACCGATTCTCCCCACTTTTTAAAAAGTGTTAAATCAAGTTGAACACTCAGTCTGACAACTCACTTATTTACAAAAAGGGTTAAAACCCCACTGAATAAAGATCTACTAAATCGCCTCATTTATAAAAATATCTTGCTCATGATGTATGTTAATTTACTATAAGTAGGTAACAAATCGTCCTGGTTTACAAGTATATGTCGTGGGTTGATATGCTAAAGGTCTTGAGTTCAAATGCAAGCATAGACATTTGATTTTTCTAATTAAATCTCAATTAATAGTCTTTTCATTGTATGTGTTTGTAAGATTTCTAGTGGATTTGACGTTCCCGCCAACATTTATAGATCAGAGAAAGCATGTAAAACAAAGAAACTCAACTAGGAATATCTGGTAGGGGTGATCCGGCTCAAATCACCCCTAGTAGAACAAAATAGCTGGGATGTAAGGATAAAACTATTATTGGGAATGGGAAAGTCCGTCCTCAAAAGTTAACACTCAACAAAAAGGATGACTTATTCTAAAAAGGATAAAGATTCCAAAGGGACATTCAAACTATTATTAAACGTGTTGTTTTAAAAAAAATTCATAGATCAATAATAAACGGACAACACCATGTGTAAAAAAAGAAAAAAAACAGACAATAATAGAAAACAAGACACAAAATTGAAAAGTAATTAAAGATAGAGCAAAACGAACTCCGCAAAAATTGAGGTTGATCTGAGGTGCTCCAGAAGGGTAAGCAGATTCTGCTTCATATGCTCATCAAATAAATAGCATTAAAGATAGTTTTTTTATCTAGAATTTCCAATGCTGCGTTTTAAATTATATGATTAGTAGTACAGGTTAACATATTTTCGGACAGAACAACATTAACAAAAACCTTAATGATAAAATATCTTACGGACACCCATCAAAAACAGCAGTAGATAAAGACAAGACATAGAACATTTTTATAATAAATATACATATTTGTTAGATTGTATATACGTTTTTGCTTAACTAGATTTGTAGGATTTGAATTATACTCATACAAGATTATCAACATAATGAACAAATGATGAAGTTCACCAGAAAAGTATAAAAGACATTATATTTGATATTGAAAAAAAGTTTCTGTTTTTACCTTCAGCTGTTAGATAATTTGTTTGATATGGGTTTACGTAGATAACTGCATATTTCGTTTTATTTAAAATAGTTTTGAAGTGACTGATCCTATATATAAATGTATTTTAATATCTTTTGATGCTAAAACATATACACAGTATCTTCCAGTCCGTTACTTGGCATTAGACAGATGTTTCATATAATTTGCTTCAATTCACAGAAATAAATGCCGTACATCGAACTTATCTACCATCCGTATTGATTGTGAGAAAATTTTTAGTTTTCTTAAGTATTAAAATATTCTACTACTTCTACTCTTCGAAAACAATAACTTTCTCATATTAACCATGGTGATAGACACATTTTGAAAAATAACTACAAGTATAACAGGAGCAGATGTAATTATATTGGTGTGTACCTATGAACAAATGCAGGTCTCAATCAAACAACTGTTTGTTATCACGTTTGTCTGTCGACCACATGATTTAAAAGGAAATTGCTATTTAGGCAATCCCATAAGACCAATTTGACAACCAAGTGTAAACTAAAATGTTAGTTCATGAAAAAAACAATTATTGTTTTATATTGGAATGACGCGGCGTTTTGAAAACTTACGTATAGGAATAATAAAATACCTATCAACATTATCAATTATAAGAGGTTGACGTATTCGTTATTGCTTGTTTCAATTTGAAAAATAAACTACTAGATACTTTGATTCAATATTGATTTTCAGCTATCTCGTGATAGATCTAAATACTATTTTGTATAAGTATCAATAGTTTTCGTATGAATTACCACTAACCTACTTTAAACAATGCATTTGGTTTGGTAAATGAAACTGTAAAACACTACCAACCAACAAACAGCACAACCGGATATATCCTTAAAACCAATATTTGTATAATTAGAGTGAAGTATAGTTCAAAATTTAGTTGTGTGGCAACGGCACCTTTTTTGGTTAATTTAACATGTATTACTATGGTGTTGGAAAAGTTGTGCTTATTGAAGAATTTGTAGTATAAGCATTTTAGAATCAACAATGTGAGGTTTACCCAAAAAATAATTAAGGGCTTACAACAATCTTATAATTGATATTATAATATTACAAATATGCGTATACTTATACACCTTAACAGCGGAGACGATCACATTCACTGTACTCTTCTAGTAAACAATTATTTTGTATAATGAAACAACATAATATAGATGAAGAGACATAATATATATGTATGACATATGGTTTCAATTCGTTCAATGTTTTAAGATAGAAGAGTGCTTAACACGTTAGCACGGATTTTTTTAAATGACCTGGATTGCCGTACTTTTGTTAACATTTTTCCGAAGAAAATAACAGTATCTACAGTTTTTTAACAAGCAAAAAAGTATAATGATGATAAAGTTCCAAAAGCAATGCCGAACACGAATATTACTCATTTAAATTTACAGTAAAAATGTCATTTTAAGGATTTTCATTTACTTTTTTTTTGGTTACATATATACAAAGTAGTTGATGTGACATCACGATGCAATTAAGAAACCAATAAAGATAGTTGACAAATTCTGTAGGAATTGCATCTTCTGGTTTTACCCATTACGTTTTCATTTGCTGTATACTAATGAGCTTGAATGTGCCTTTGGTATCTTGCTATTGTCTTTTTTGAATCCGAATGTTAGCTTACATATCTTGCTTCCAAGGGATATAGGCATACTATTTTTTTTTCTGTCATTCAAGTTCGACGTTTAGTTTACAATAAAACAAGGTTTAATCCACATATTTCTATATAAGAACATGTCTTTACCAAGTCAGTAATATAAACGGTGTTAATCAATCGTTTTATTTGTTTGAACGTTTGATAGCACCTTTGATTTATAAACTTTCCGTTTTCAATTGGCGTCAAAGTTCGGTATCTTTTTTTATTTCACGTATTGATACATTTTTCAATTAACGCAACCAATGTTAGACGACGTTAAATTTATAAAGCTGAGAAGTATTAACCAAAAAACACTTTTTTGAAGGAAAATACATTCCTAGAGGAAACAATCATTTGTACGTCGGAATATATGTCGTGAGACTCATCATATAGGCTTTTTAATGATTTAAGCAATACCACGTTAAGGGGGATTTTAAGTATAGAATTACGTATCCCAAGGTAGTGGATGACATTAACAGATAAAAAAAAAAAGGATATTAAAGATAAAACACACGGAACGATGCAATAACAAAATCATTTGAATATACGCACTATTCCAATAATTATAATTATATTGACAATCAGATGGAAGTGGGAGAATATGCCACCAATTTGATGCATTTCTTGATACAACAACGCAATATACATTTCCAATCTTACATTGTCGTTTCATTTGTGGGAAGCCAAATGTACATCTGCCCGCAACGTTGTTTAAAACATAATTCTAAACGATTCTTCCGATTTGGGATGTCCAGATAATGAATTCATTGCTGGACGACGGTTTCTTTCATGGATATAACAATTCATTCAGGGAACAAAATGAGTGTTAAAGTGATGCGAACTTAAAACATGTATCAATGTAAACTCTTCTCGGTTGATAGTTTTTATGTACCTGAAAACTAAATATTACAATAGTCATGTCTACATCCCTTTAATTATAAAATAGAAGATGTGGTATGAATGCTAGTGAGACAAATCTCGACATAAGACCAAATGACACAGAAATATATAGGTCACCGCACGACCTTAATCATTGAGCAGAGCCCTTATATCATAGTCAGCTACAAAAGGCACCAAACGACAATGTTTAACAATTCAAACAAGAAAACGAAAGGCCAAATTTTTATACAAGACAATGAACGGACAAATTGATTGCCAATGAGACCACTCTCCGTAACATACCAACACGACACAGAAAAACAACTATTGGTCAGCGTGCGAATTTCACCAACGAGTACAACCAGTACCACATAGTCAGCTATAAAATGCATTTAAATAAAAAAAAATGAAAGATATATCGTAGGAAAAAAATAACGTATGATTTATGTACAAAATAATGAGCGATAAACAAATATGATATACAGCAACTAACGAAAACCAGTGAGTAACAGGCAGCTGATGTTGAACAGATACATTTATAGTGTGGCGGGTCTGTATTTGTTAAAACGGGTCATTGTTGACTTTAAATGGACTGGCTTATATTCTCGTTTTCGGTTCATCTTCATTCTATGAGTTAACACATTTGATTGACGTCAAATCGTGTTTAAACATTCCGAACGTATAAATTTATTGATTATTGTTTTCATATTTAATCGAACTAAATTATAATCCTGATACCTTTGATTACTATCTTCTGCCACGTTTACTCATAAATAACAAAAACAAGAGTGCACACACTGAAATGTATCTTCTTTACATATCAGTGATATTGTGTTGGTAGTCCTAACTATAAAGCTTTAGTACAACTGTCACATAAACTTAACAGCAACCAAGAAAACTATACATTGACCGTTTAAACCATGAAAATGAGGTCAAGGTCAGATGAACCATACCAGACAGGCATGTACAGCTAACAATTCTTCCATACAACAAATAAAATTGACCTGTAGCTATTGCTTATATTTTAGTAAAAACAGACCAAAACAAAAAAACTTAACTATAACCACTTAACCATGAAAATGAGCTGAAGGTCAAATAAAACTTGCGCGACTGACATATAGATCATAAAATATGTGCATACACCAAATATAGTTAACCTATTGCGTATAGTATTAGACTAAAAAAATCACTCAAAAACCACTGATCCATGAAAAGGAGGTCAAGGTCAGATGACAAATACCAGCTAGACATGTACATCTTACAATCATTCTATACACCAAATATAGTGGACCTATTGTGAACAGTAAAAGAAAAACAGACCAAAACACAAAAACTTAACTATAACCACTGAACCCTGAAAATGAGGTCAACGTCAGATGACACCTGCCAGTTTGACGTGTAAACTTCACATTCCTTCCATACACCAAACATAGTAGACATATTGCTTATAGTATCTAAGATATGGATTTGACCACCAACACTTAACTTGTTCACTGATCCATAATATAAGGTCAAGGTCAATACATGTTTTTCTCATCGGCATCAAGGCTTTGCAAGGTACGCACATACCAAATATAGTTATCATATTACTTATAATAAGAGAGAATTTAACATTACAAAAAATCTTAACTTTTTTTTAAAGTACTCACTGAACCATGAAAATGAGGCGAAGGACATAGGAAATGTGATCGACAGAAACTTCATAACATGAGGCATTCACTAGTTGGTTTACTACCCCTATGTCGAGCTTTCTGCGACAAAAGTCGCAGGCTTGACAAAAAGAGGTGATGATAATTCCAAATCTATAAAGCCATGGCCAACAAGTCAAGGACTACGAATTAAAAAAGTCTCATAAAACCCTATATACTTGACAACTGAAGACATATTAACGCAAACCGCACCAAACATGGAAGTGCGTCTTAATCTTACATTGTTTACTAGCTAGCGACACCCGTAATGTTTAATTTGCCACAATAAATGAGTCGAATAAGCAAACAAGGTGTCTTAATTTGCGAAGGAAATGTTTATCAATCAAATGCCTCGAAAAATAAATTAATGAAGTGCCAGCTTTCATAAAACAAATAATCAAAACAAAAACATCAATTAAAAGTTCATCCGCTTTTTGTTTTTCATTAGAAACAAAAGGAACGACTTATTTGATATAATCATACTGTGCTTTTGTTGTGAGACTAGAACAAATACTTGAATTATAACAACTTCGGATTATTCTGAAAATAGTGCAAGTTTAAGTTTCAATAAAGGATAAGGAAACAAGGATAATACGCTTACTGGCTATATACTATCATAAATACATACAGAACCATGGCACACAATACATTGAGTCGACAACGACAAATATTACTCTCTTTTGCAACATAGTAAACAGATAAACAGAACGCCGATCAAAATTCAACACAAACAGTTAGTAATTATACTTAAACCTTATGCAAGCAAACATGTTATCAGAAGTAACTCCAATACATTACATACTGCATTTTAGTATACTTTAATTAAAGCAAGATTGTGTCCCAAGTACACGGATGCCCCAATCGCACTTTCATTTTCTATGTTCAGTGGACTACGAAATTGGGATCAAAAGTCTTATTTGGTATTAGAATTAGATAGGACTTCAACTTCATCAACTTCAAATATCTTGACCAAAAAACTTTGACCTGAAGCCGGACGAACGGACTATCGTAGGTGGGGCATAAAAAGTGAAGTTCTTGAATATATGATTTAATCTAAGTCATTTCTTTCTTCTAAACACAGTTAGTTATTACTTAAATAAGGACTAAGTTATCCATTTGCTCAAATGAGTAAAATTAGTATTAGTATTTGTTTTATATAAGTATCTTTTTTTATATACACACATTTCCAGTAAAACACTTACTTGTTTCAAGTAATTATTTTCATATCTAGTAAAATATAAGTATTTGCTAGTAAAATTGAGTAATTCGTAAGTGATTCTTAGTAGTGAGTTATAAAAATAAATACTTAATTTAAGTAAAATATAATTACTTAATAATATTTGTTTTTGTGTGTATGTCTTGTTGATTTTGGTGTATTTTGTTTATTTTATTGGTCATATTTAATTTGTATTACCACTTTGACTGAATAATATGTAACATCAAATATAAAATTAATCGGTGCTTCTTTTCCTTGATTTAACAGGTATTTGTTTCTTTGTTTTTTCATGTCTGACAGATAATGAAAAGAATAATTATTTTACCAACAAAACTTTAAAAATTCGAGTAAAACCCGTTTTCGCTATTGGTATGTGTTATAGAATATAATGACTGAAACGAATGTTTAGATATACAAAGTAAACGCATATTTGTAGGATAATTATGTAATCGATCATGTTTATACTGTTTAAAGGTTGTTTGTGAAGCTCAGTGAGACCAATGTCTTCATATTGAATTGAACAACAGAACTAGAAATTGAGTTATACTATTTGAGTTCTTTTATTAATTTTATTATTGTCTTGTTAATATGCAATATATATTTATTCTCAGTTAATGTGTTTTCTTATATAGCAGGATAGCAGGACCGACCTTATATTGTATAAACGAATCGCAAATCAGAGTTTGTTGATTACATTTTGTCGAGATTATTCATACATCTTACAGTTTACAAATGGCTTTCTATAAAAGTGTTCAAAGGTTAATACATGAAGAGTAAAGGGTTCTGATCCAATTAATTTGATTACATATTTTAAGCTTCAAATACTTTACATGTAGATAAATCTTTTAGGTCGTTTACCCTATGAAAACGTTCCATCAATAAAAATGCAAATCTGCAACATTTTATAAATAACATCATATAAATAATGATAGTTTTAAGTTGTAATGAAAAACCATTTGAAGGATTTACGATCTTTTATCCAAACAATCGCAGACTTTATGTGGTTAATGGATCGCGTCATAATGTTTCACTTTAATTTCCAACTCCCACGTTACTGATACAAACTGTACATTTATCCCGTTCCAATGAAAAGGTTTCCGTTGTAGTGTGCAACCCAAATTTGTTTTGGATTACTGGATTCCTAATTATTATACAGTGATATAAACATGTTGTCTTTCTGATCTTAATATTGCAAGTTTAATTTAAAATAAAATGATAATTCTCTATAATAGCAGCACAGTTGAATAAAGTTTCCTAGTATTTCTTTCAAACTAAATGTAATAGTATGAAGTTATGTAATTTAGTATAATATGATTTTTTAACATGAATGAATCCATAGACTTATTTCCGTCATTCCGTGTTAATAGTTTATATAATAAACAACTTTTGATTGTTTTAATTTCATAGCTACAAATGTCCTGTTTACATATGTTATTAACGAATAAGTAAGGTTTTTATTGGTAACAATTTTAGTATGACCTTCTTCAGGGATTGATTGGGGTCATTTTGATTAGTCTTAATTCTAGATATATGATGTTTTTAATATAGTGGTTTTTCCTGTAAACTATACGATCTGTGTATCTATGACTAGTTGTGGTCGCTTTGTATCGGTCTGATGAGTTAAGCCGCCTTTGTCAACAGATTTCTGTAGCTCGTTTATATAGTGATCTGTATCACTACTGTGTCGAATTTAAAGGAGAGATTGATCGCCCGAAAACAAATTTTACCCTGCCACATTCTTATATAACAGTATATTTGCTTTCTTTCATTGTTTCGTAAACAAAACGGACTTTATGTAATCTTGATTACATTTGTTATATTTTTCGTTTCAGGGCATTTCAAAGCTGACTTAGAGGATGGTTTTTGCTTATTGATGAAGAATATACAGTTATCTGTTATTATTATGTCATTTGGTCATGTTTGATGGAGTTTTGATTAAGTAGATTTTACATCCCTCTTGTGTATCTCGTTGTGTACGTTTTTCCTCGGTAGGCTATTGCTGTATTTTGTTAAAAAAAAATCTGCTTTTTATTTTCATTTTTGTTTTCAAAATATTATTAGAAACATCCAGTGTTTGTCCTCAGTTGCTTCTTTACACTTAATCACAAATAAGCATATATATTAGCACTACGGCCAATTCGTCCTTAGTGTTACTTCCAATGGTATGGTGTAAAGCCCATAATCGGTCTACGTGCTTGCAATTTCATTTGATATCAGTGTCTAATAATTGTCATATGTTTTATCATATTGTTCGAATCCTTTATCATACTTTATCTTTTAATACATTGTTCTTTTACTGTGCCTGATAAAGTATATAAAAACGTTGGCAAAATCTTTAACCGATGTAGTAGGTTGGTCATAATGTTTTAACATTGTTGGTGAGATTTCATTAGTTAGGAATTTTAGACACGAAACATTACATATTACACATATTTATATCAGAAAAGTATTTGTGAAGAAGTGACGTGGTAAACGAATCATTTACGTGATGTCTGTGTTAAATGCTATGAAACATTCAACGTTTTCTGTATAGTCATGTGATCAATTCGATCAAAGTAACGCATACTACAGATTCAATGAAGACCATTGTCCAAACGACGGAACCAACATATTGACGTACACGACTTGTAATTAATTAGACTTCATATACATTCTCTTGGGAACAGTCAAATAACAGAGACATATATAGCATTACACATCCATATACTATAAATATAGACGGATATGTGGTGGAATATTCATTAATGAATCAGAACCCGATTATATAGTTTCAATAATGTTGTCATTGTTTTCTCATTCGTCCATAGTGTTGTTAACAAAATATTATAACGTTTTAGAAGTTAAAAATGAAAAACGCCAAAATAAAACAAGGTAAACAAGATGATCATCTCATCGAAACCTCTTATTATACCTTTGGGCACGTGTTCTCGTCCTAACTTTACTCACATACACGTTACATAACCTAAATCAACTCTTCTTCCTGTAAACAAAAACAAATGTTACACTAATATATGTGATCCTTGTTTTATACGTCTATTAGGAAAATCAATGGAGTGAAATGAAAATCGATTTCGGAATATGACGCAATGTATTGATTGATTGATTGTTGGTTGCTTAATGTGTCATGCATATTCAGGACAAGAACAAGTTCACAATAAATACAATAGAGGCCATCTGGGATAATGATCGGGGAAATTTGAACTGCCACTGGAAAATGAGGGTATTTTGGATAGGGACAGAAACTTTGCCTTGAAACAGGCCACCTACGGAACCCTGAAAGAGTTGTTGCAAGGGTTCTTGAGGTACAAAGAGCTTGGCACTCTCCTTACACGAGGCATCGAAATTAACGTCCCCATTCTGACCGGACGTAACTGCGAACTTAATACATTCCGCACAGCCAAACGGACGCCCCACTTCGGCAAGCGTTTTACTGCCGGTCGGGAAAAGACCAAGTGACTATATTTCTATTCCCCACTCACCCAATCATACGTATGTTATGAACAACTATATGTTTTAAGCTATTAATATATCATAAGCATTGCAATCGTGGACATACATAAAATACTATTTTGTTAAAGTATAAGTTTTGTTTAGGTACGTCAAAGAAACGGGAATATTAAATATAAGTCAATGTCATCGATACTATTTTGTAGTCCATTAATTGTAAACAAAAATCCATCTACATTTATATCATTGGGGATCTCACTGAATATAATTCCAAAATGCGTTTAAGTAAAAACAATTGTTTGCAAAAAAACAAATATTTTTTTTTCGATATTCAAACAAACAAGTTACGAACGTCTAGCATTTGTCTAGATGGAGTAAATCAAATCTTAAACGGGTATTTGTCATTTATCTTCTGATTTTTTTATTTTTTTTTAAAGCAATGAAAGTTCGTTTGTTACATCATTGGTAATTTGTTAACATAGAAGCATACATTGTGAGTCGTTAAATTACCATGGCAACGAAGAAAAAGATTTAAAAAAACGTGATGTCATTCAATACGATCTGATAAATTAAAACACCATTTCACTACAACCACTTAAATCAAAACAAACCCCACGCATAATCTACTTTTGAATATTTGAGACCTGTAGGCATGTTTTTCGTCCTATATGTACTTCCATTCATTTTTACATAACTCTATTCAATTATTCATTCTGTAACAAGACACAAATGCTCTATTAATAACTTTGATCTGCGTCTCATTACGTCTCTTAGAAAAATAGAAGATACCAAAATCAAGATCGATTTCAAAATATTATGTAATACATGACTAAACTCTATGATAAACGCTATTATTTTATCGAAAAGATCGCAATCGTGCTAATACATAAAGAGCTAAACTGTTATCAGTAATGTAGCGCAATGTAGGATAATGCGTAATTAAAACGTTGACTGCATCACGACAAAAGGATTGTGTCCTGTAAATATGTTTATAAAATACTTAAAGGCTTTATTTAATGACAACAGCTTGACACTAAGAACGTTTTAAATTGTATTGACACACCGAGTCACATAATATGTGTCATTATAAAAAAATGCCTAAAGCTTTTATCTTGACAAATCCAACTGTTAGGAGTGTCATAAGGCATCAATGGCATAGAATACATCGGATGTCATCATATTGTTTAGGGGTTTTTTTTCACAACAAAAGTAAAATTGAGAAACAGAATCCAACTAAGAGTTGAAAATCTTGTCTTCACGTTGAGGTCAAAACACAGGAAAGTACAGTATTTTTGTATAAATGCATTATATTAGCTCAGAAACATAGAGTCTAAAATCTATATTAATCGAATCATAGGCATACCATTCACCAACATTTCATGAAAATCGGTAAAAACATTTTTGAGTTATTGTCCAACATTTTGACAACATATTGACCATGTTTGACAGACAGGATGTAGGATGGATGACCGGAAGGACAATCAGAACGAAAACTAAACGGAAATATAGACATACGGACAACGGTATACCATTATCCTCCCGTATAAAAACTAACCAGTGAATATATGTTACACTACGAGATCAATCTGTTATGTTACAGTGTTAATCAAGTCACAATTTCATTGAAAATACAAAGTTACACAATAATATAAGTAATCAGGGTTTTGTATTCACCTTGTTGACGTTAGTTGTGGTTAGTGAAAAAATGTTAAATGTGCACCTTCAACAAAAACAATGTACTATATTCGTATCTCGAGCGGACACTCTTTGTGATTGTTGTCAGGGATAAATAATATAGATAAGTTTAGGACATTTAACACGCCGATAAAGAACGAGATAAAAAGATGCATTAAAAGATTAACAATTTGTTCATACTGATTATATGTAACGCCATCATTGATACTTGTAACTTAAGTTGTGATAAAGACATTTATTTTCATAATTTTGGTCGCCTCATCTGACATTCAGAAGATGATGCAATGACCATGTGACAATTTTAATTATAAGTTATCTGTCTTGTGAAGACTTACTTGTAAGGAAACTCTATGATTGTATTTAATCTCTGTACCCGATGTATGAAATTAACATTCACAAATATTATGTTCCATCATTGATCACAGTAGGGTACATCTAAATCTGCATTATATAATGATTATAGATATGTTTAAATAGAAAGATCTATAATCCATTTGATTGTTAAACATTAACATCGTAAATACAACTGTCATTCATTCGGTGTTATTTATTATTGTTTAACAGTATCTGATTATTATACAAAACACAGTATCAGCGTGAACATAAGTGGTATTCATTCCCTACATGTAATTGTTAACCAGCATCCCGCTGTTTAGATTTATTTCGAAATGAACCTATAAATGTGATTAGTCATGTAGACGTATTATAAGGTACCAGTGGGGACACGTAAAATTTAGAAACACATACGAAAGGAGTAATTATGCAAGTTTATAATTAGTTTTTCAGTACACGTATTGTCGAAAACAAGATCATTTGTTTGAAAGTTTGAATCGGTTTATGCTCAGTAATTAAACCCATACTGTGACCTATAGTTGCATACCTGTGGGTCATCTAGACAATAATTGTTATCATACCACATCTTTTAATGGTTTATATTAAAGTAAACTTACGATTTTAACCTCAGTTTTTGGAGAGGTTCTAGTTGCTCAGTCAGCAGTGTTCTATATTATTTTGATAAGTGTACTGATATAAAGACAGTTTAAACGAGGAATGATCCAAAAAGACAACTACCTGTACAACGTTTTAGGATCAGAAAAACAGAAAAAAAATCACTATCAATATCCATCACCAGAAGGTGAATTTCAGCTGCTGCCTAAACAAAAATGTGTACTAGCTCAGTTCTTTAGATAGACGTCGAAATTATGTTTGTTTTCAATTACTTTTGATTTATGAGTTTGAACGTCTTCTTGGAATTGTCCGCCCCTAATTCTGAAGGCTTTATTATAACATGCATTTGTGATTGTAATTAAACATTGTAATTAGAAAAACAAAGAAGAAAAACAGATTGAATTTCATCCTTATTGCTTAGAAATGTTACATGATCATTAAAGCAGTTGTTTATGTACATTATTTTATTCTACTATATATATATGCATTTTCCTATCCATATGCTGCTTATGTTTTATTCAGTTTTAAAGACATTCAAACAGGTCTTTCTAACAACATTATTAAAATATTAAAATGTGGAAAGATCATTAGTACATGTACTTTTGAGATAGCAGTTCTTTTCAATCTTATTTTCTATCTAGAAATAAGATGTTGCATTTAAAAAATATATTTCCAAATTATTATAGAAAAGAACCCTTAAAGATAAATTAAGAAGCCGATAGACGAAAGGACCGCTTAACATGAAGAGCTAGTATAATATTATATTAAGTCGCATGGACACAAATCGGAGCAAGATATAAACCTATGAGGGAAAGCGTGCTGTGCAAGCTTTCCATCATACTTTAACGTGATTTATCAATGTCAAAGTGTATGAATGGGTTAAATGAATGAAAAAATGATAAACTAGACAAAAAATAGAACTATCCATTTTTACAACAAACAATTAGCATACTTTCATATACTACTATGACGATATACAAAATCTGGTACATATAAACTGGTTTCACATACCTATTACACCTTATGTTAATGAGACAAGATCATAATATTCAAAGTTTTCTTTCATTCATCTCAGTTACCGATATACATTTTATCGACCATTTCCTAGATATGATTATGACTGAACCAATTCAGTAATATAAAATTAGTTTGATGGTTTGAGCTTTTAGTTTTGTAATTTTCTTTTGGAATTTCCGTTGATAATTTTCCCTTGAAGTAGTCAGTACGTGCGTCTGTTTGGCTGTTTGGAATGTTTATACAATCCGTCAAACCATTCTTTTTTCTACGTATACAGTACAAGTTGTTAATTTGTTCTCAACTTAGTGAAACAAGAATACATTTTTTTCCACTAGATGTATAACGAGTAAGCATCAATCAAACATATTAATGTTATACATCATATATGTCTGCCTCAATAAAAAATGAAATGAAACTGTTCGAACATTAAAAAACGCTCTTTTTTAATTTTTGTTTTACTGCTTTATTCGACTACCAGTTGGTTTGGCGTATATAGCATCTGTAGAGGTTGACAGTATTCTATCTTTCATAATTATGAAAAAAACAATATGAAATCATCTAACAATTTTATAACATAGCTTGGAGATAGGCGTATAAAAAATCCTCTTAAACTAATCCTTTGAAAAAAATCGTTTGTAATACAAAACAAAAAAAGCTTTAAAACCACATGCCTTTGTTTGACAAGAAAATGAAGTGCCATTCGCGATAAGATAAAATGCAGTCTGTATTTTTTTTCATTCTTCCTGTCTATTGGTGACGTGTTTACCGCATGAGGAGTATGTCTTTAATTTGATCCATTTTCCTTATGTAAATATAAAATGCAAGACGTTTAGAATACTGCTTTACGTATTCATTTCGCTAGAAAAATAACTTTCTCTTTTGTTTCAACCAATCTGCTTGCAATGAAATGATTTAGGAACGTTGGCATCGGGGATATAAATTGACGTTGCATAACTATGCTGAACCTGACTCAACTAGTTTAATCAAGTGACTGAATTGCAATCTAGGCGAATATTTATAGAACGCAACTTGTTTTGATAAAATTGTTAATATGATATCTCAACTTAAGGTTTATATATTATTTAGTGTATTGTTTTGTAATACAACAAGTAAACATGCAATATATGAATGTTAACTGCAATATTAACAATCGAGTCAAAAACAAAAGTAGACTTTGCAGTTCAAATCTCGGATACAGTTCGTATGCATAGTTATCAAACGTACCAGGTTTGTAATTGGGTACGCCAGACGCGCGTTTCGTCTACATAAGACTCATCAATGACGCTCATGTCAAAATATTTATAAATCAAAAAAGGTACGAAGTTGAAGATCATAGAGGATACCATTTAATAAATCATTTATTTAAATTGACGGAGTTAAACATATTCAGTTATCACATTTTATGAAGGTAAAATGTCGTCCATGTAACGTGTAAAAATACTGAAGCAGATGGTGTCACAGCAATTAAAGGCAGTCAAGTTGTACAATACAAGCAGTGATGTAAGAAATCTGTTCAGTTCGATTTGTTCCGGATAATTATGAAAACATAAAATAAACATTGAATGTGAAATAGATGATAACTCAATCGTAAACTTGCAAGTAACTTTAAAAAGGTTTAGGATGTATGTAAACTGTGTGTAATTTAATTGCTGTAAAAACAAAAAGTACACAATAAATGTTGATATGATATGGTTGAAATAAAACATAGGGATGAAATGCAAGCTTCCTCTTTTTTTTATTAAGATAATATCGTTGGTTTCCCCGATTGAATGGATGGACAAAAGCAATTTTATAATAATTTCCTTTTATTAAAAATAGTGACTTGGATGGAGAGTTGTCTCATTGGCACTTATATCACATCTTCCTGTATGTATTTGAATATCCTTATATTTTTACCTTATATACCAGGAAATTGTAGTTAAATGTACCATTGTCCGCATTAATTATGGCTTTACCAATTCAGAATTATGACGGTTGTTTTGCATTGATTTGGTGTGTTTAACCTATTGATTTTTTCCTGTGTTAAGGGCCTTTCCGTTTTGTTCTTCCTTTTTGATCATATTTTACTCTTTGTTAGTATATTGAAATAAACTCATTTAAGTTGAACCATACAGCTGTTTTGTTTTTTCATATATGAGTCAGATAAGTTGCTTTATTTCCCGAATTTTCTTCAAATAATCCAGTTGTTCTAAAAGGTAACTCGAATTATATTAGTTTGCACCTCAAACGGATTTGAACCGGGAAGTTATCATGTTCTATTTTAGAATCAAAGCATCGAGTTTAAGTATTGAACGTTTAACTGTCTGAAGTGAAGTTATTGTGTATCACACGGGATGCCCTGATATAATATATATAGATCCAATTAGTCTACTATTGTATATCTATTAACCAATTTTCGAGATCCTCGTTTTAGTCTCTGTTTATATTGTGTATATTTGTCAATATAAGTTACATTTAAAAAAATTAAAAAAGATGCATAAAAGTACTTTTTGAAACGATGACAATCGATCCTCTGAAATTGGCAAAAAAAACATCCTTTTACATAGAATTGAATTTGAGAATAATTTTTACTAGTCAAAGTCTTCACTTAAAACTAGAATAAAAAGTAAAACCCGAAATACTGATCTTTAATCATTATGTTTATTAAAAAAGGGAATTTTCAAACCATTGACAAATGCATGTATTGGTAGGTTGCTGTGTGATAGAAAAGTTTATAAGACAGCTTCCTAGATTCTTTGAACTCAATAAACACATCGGTGGGGTTTGTCTGCATGTTAACATATTATATCTTATCATTTTTAAACATTATCAAAATTGTTTATTTTGTTACCTTTATCGTTTACGCGAGAAAAGACAATGCATTTATCAAATTTATGACAATATTGTTTATAGATACAGATTTGACAAATATTTCATTGAACTTCCTTTTTATTTTCATTATAAACAAGATGTAGTGGTGTAATTGCCAATGAATGACACAGAAAACTTTTTAAGATTGCATTTGTGTACATTTGTACGCAGTCTATTCTCTATGTATAGCAAGTAATACAATGTTTGTATAATAAAAAGTTAAGATCCTTTTCTGATTCTAACTCTACTCTACGGAGACCTTATAATTGTTGTAAATGTTTAACTGGTGTTATTATCTATGTTAGGGGCCTCGGTGGATGAGCGATCTCAGTAAATGCTGCTATAGACGCCAGTCAACTCCGAGGTTGTGAGTTCGAACCATGCTCGTGCGGGTATACTCGACTTCATTTTTTTTTATTGATTTGTATTGTAAGTTCGTTCTCCTATTGAAGGTTGGTAGTTTCCCTGTGCACCACAATAAACTGGCCGCAACGAAATTACCAATAAGTGGATTTCAAAAATGGCGTCTAAACAAAAAAGTAAATACATAAGCAGTGTCTATATTTTTTCTTCCTGATTCGATTGTATTTGATTATTGATGATCTTCGACAATACAAGTTGTACTTCATTCTTCGCAGTCTTGTTCACAGCACCAAAATAATCCTAGTGAACACTGCTAACATCATAGGATGGATTAGTGCAGTACTTCAGCTCTTCACCTTTTATATAAGCTTTGGATTTCAATTAGTTTGGCCACGAGCATCACTGAAGAGACATGTATTGTTGAAATGCACATCTGGTGCAAGAAAATTGATACCGTTAATTTTATTAATAGATATAGCCATACACAATGGTTTTGCTGTAGACAACAGCATCATCATTAATTTTTTATCTATTTGTCTTGTCTGTTATGTCTATTAAATGTCAACTTAATCAGTCATTATTATATTATTAACTAGAGCAATATCTGCATAACTGTCATTGTTTTTACAACGGATGTCTCTGTCAAAGTACAGTATAGCAATATGATATTAAAATATATAATCTGAGAAATTCTGCAATGATATGGCATTACATAATTCAGAACTGCTAAACGTTTCAAAAGATATGACGATTTGGTATAATTCACAATTAGACAACACTCACTGAGCTACCAAATTACGCAGAAGTTACAAAAAAAAAATCTTATCTAATTTACTAAAGATTTATACTTTCATTCTGCCAATTGTGTGGACATTGATGTAGTAGTTGAACTGTTCAGTAAATACATACTTGAAAAAGGACAGTTTATAATTGTATTTATGTTCTGTCAACCACATTGTTAGAAATTGACATACAAATATTGTCCTTTTTACATTTCTTGTGCTGTTATCATTTATCACAGCAGGGTACAATTAAATCTGTAGTATATAATTATAAAAGATATATTTAAATAGAAAGAACTATAATCCATTTTATTGTTATAGATTATCATCGTAACTATAACTGGCATTCATGTTGTGTATCTAATTGTTACATATTGTCCGATTATAATGCATAACAAATTATCAGCGAGAACATTAATGGTATTCATTCTCTACGTGTAATTGAAAATCAGAATACTTGATAAAGTGGTTATAACATGTAACTTTTTTTCTGTTTTGCCATTTTCAAATTGTTATGTTTGGTAGTTGATAAAGTGTTCTTTTCACGGTTCAGGGAAATATGGAAATATAACGATGCTATTGTTCACTGAAGTACCTTTACCAAGTAACATTATGGGGTTTTTTCGTATATGCATGCAGTTTTCAAGAGGTTCGAGTTGTTCAGTATTTAATGGTATGTGCTTTAATTGTGTGAACTTTTTAATAAAAATAGAAACGGGGAATGTGCAACAACATGCAGAACGATAAGAAAACAGCTCAAGTCCACCAATTGGTTTGCATGAAAGCGAGAAAATCCGGAGTGAGCGTCAGTGTCCCCTACAAAAACTGTGTTACGAAACATTCAACTCCAAAACATATAAATGAATAAAACAATAGACTAACACAATTGTGTGTCTGCTTTCATTTTAATAAGTTTGTTTTCAGTTTATTTTCAATTTATAAGTTTGAATGTCTTTTCTGCATTGTGAGCCTTTAATTTGGAAGGCTTTACTTTGATACGCGTTTGTGATTGTAAATGATCATTGTAATGAGAGAGGTGAAACAAATACGTAAGACGATTTATGTTCTTATTGATAAGAACATATCGCATGATCATTAAAGCAGGAATCTATTTACATGACGCAACTATACTATATACAATACTTTCGATCCTACATTCCGTCGACGTCGTTTTAGGTGTCGTCGGCGTCTACAAATATTTTCTCTGTACTAATCTTTTTTAGAATTTTTAAAAACTTTCTTGAACAACCCTGAATTTCTACTAAACTTGGACAGAAGCTTGTTAATCTTCAAATAAAAAGTATCCAGAATGAAGTTTTGTAAAAATAAAGATTTAATACTTATAAATGGCCTCATCATTACATTCACTCTGTGGTTAAAGTTTTCTGTTACGAAACTTAGAATTATTCGAAAAACTAAGGATTTTCTTATCCCAGGAATAGATTACCTTAGCCGTATCTGGCCCAAATGTTTGAAAATTTGGGTCATCAGTGCTTTTAAACTTTGCATGCGCGTAGCTACGTTTACGTCAAAACGCCCGGGCGTACACTTGATTTTATGGAGAAAAAAAAAATCTAAATAAAATAAAAGAGTTGATAAAAACATTTGAGCCTTGTAGATCTTTCTTTTATGACTCTTTACGAAGAAAAGAATGACAAATCTTCCTTTCTAAACAATTGAAATGGAAAAAATTAATAAGGCAAGGCTTTTATTAAAGATCTTATCTTATATATGTCAGTGACCGAAGTTTAGATAATAAATATTGATAAATAGACTAGTTGCATAAATCAATACAAAACTTGAAACTGTCAAATTTAATTTAAAAACTGTTTTTATCCTCATGTATGCCCCACCGCACATGAATTAATAAAATATATGAGATCATGTCATAATGCATTTAACCTATGACATATCCACAAAACCTTTGTCACTGATTCGTATCTAGTTTTTAGTAAAGTCTTTACTTTTTGTTAAATGTCGGAGAAAAAAATAGATGATTTTTTAAAGCCAATATCATCTACTGCTACTTCGTCAAATCATACAATTACCGAGCCTCAGATACCATTGGAAGATGAAAACTCTGTTGATTCTTCAAAGTCTAAAGACAATGCTGCTGCGTATTCGAATATTTCTGTCAGTGCGGCTGCCGATAGTACAAGTGATTTCTCTAGTTAAATTGATATCGGTCAACTTAAAGAATCTAGCATTTCAAGACTTTCAGATAAAAAAGACATTATCCAGAAAGAATGGGAGTCTATGAGCAGTTTTAAGTTTCCAGCAAAGTATTATATTTAAAAGTTAATTTGTTTTAATGGCAGATCTTTTTTTCCACAGTTTTGACTCGATATGGAAGAGTATTATTATTAGACATCATATGATATTGAGATCGTGAAAAAAAAAGTTCAAACCTTAGAATCGATTAAGTAGGATAACAACTGCATTTTTAATACATGTGCATGTAAAACAATTTTTTGTTAGAGGGGTCTAAATACGGCAAAAATTACATTTTCCATAAGACCAAACAAGTGAAAGGTATATTTTAACAAAACGCAATTGACTTACAGGTCGAACAAAAGATATTCTAAAACTCTGCTGACTCTGCTAACTCATGTGACTGCCAGACTCACCAAATGTTATATGGATTCTACCAAACAGATGTTACACAATAAACTTGCGGAGAAAATGGTATACCTCAAACATGAGGTGCAAATATGTGTACACATTATCCGGATTTCGACAATTAATGACTTTACTTTAACGGCAATTTAATTTTTTTTTTTTTTTTCAGGCTCATTGGTGGAAAAATGAGACGCTTAAATGTATCCTGGTTAAAAGAAAACGCATGGATGAGATACTCTATCAACAACGATGCCATATACTGTATTTATTGTACTTTTTTTTTTGTCAAACGTGATATGAAAATAAAATCTTTTGGACTTTCTTCTCCTGTAAATGACTGGTCAAACTTGTGACATTTAGTAAAACGACATTTGCAAGATGATTCTGCTCACCATGATTGTGTAAAATTAGGACAAGACTTTTTAGATGTTGCAACCTCAAAATCAAAGTCAATAGATTCTTCACTGTCATCCTTTTATCAAGAGACAGTAACAAAAAATCGACCTGTTCTTTCAAAAATAATTGATGTTATCATCCTGTGTGGACATCAAAATATGCCACTTCGTGGACACACTGAAGAAAAAAGTAACTTTATTGCAACATTAAAGACAATTGCTAAATCGGATACAGTGTTAGCTATACATCTTGGAACTACACCGTTAGTTAAATATACAACCCCGGATATCCAAAATGAATTGATCGACATATGTGCAGATAAAATACTAGTCCAACTTAAAGAATCGTATAGTAACTCACCATGTTTTCCTATACTTGTTGATGAAACAACAGATACAGCAACTCAAACACAGTGTCCAGTTTGTTTTAGATTCACAGAAACTATTGACAATAAAGTTAATGTCCGTGAATTATTTTTAGGATTCATGTATGCCAAAGCTACAACTGGAGAAGTAATTGCAAATCTCCTACTTTTATTTATTAAAAAAATGGTATATGTCTACAACAGCTGAGAGCACAGGGATATGATGGGGCAAGTAATATGTCAGGTAGACATAACGGTGTCCAAGCACTTATTCGTAACCACGCACCTGATGCAGTTTATGTGCATTGCAAAGCACATTGTTTGAATTTAGCAATCGTGCATAGCTGTAAAAAACCTGTGGTCAGAACAATGATGGCAACAGTCCAGGAGATAGCCTTTGCCTTTGAATACTCCGCAAAAAGGTTACTGGCCTTTTCTGAGGAACTCACTGGGAATGCGGAATAACCGTAATGAGAAAACTGGGATGTTTAGAGCTGCTATACTCCGGTTTGATTTCATCGTGTGCTTAGTTGTCTGTCAGCATATCCTCAACTGTGTTGTTCATCTGTCATATTTTCTACAGGATATATCTTGTGACATGTTATCAGCTATAGATGAATGTCGAGTTGTGATATTGCAGCTTGAACAGATGAGGCAAGATGACACGATATGGGAGTCCTTGTTTGAAGAAGCAAAAAACATTACAAATGAGCATGATATTGAATCATCCTGTCCAAGACGAGTCGGTCGCCAGCAAAATCGTGCCAATGTTCCTGCTGATAGTGTTTCTGATTATTGGCGAAGGGTACTTTACTATAATTGTTTAGATCATCGTATTAATGAAAAGTAAAAACACAAAAATACCGAACTCCGAGGAAAATTCAAAAAGGAAAATCAAAAATCAAAAGTCCAAACACATCAAACGAATGGGTAACAACTGTCATATTCCTGACTTGGTACAGGCATTTTCTAATGTAGAAAATGGTGGATTGAACCTGGTTTTATAGCTAGCTAAACCTCTCACTTATATGACAGTCGCATCAAATTCCATTAAATTGTCAACGATGCATGAACAAAACAAACATACTCAGAGAGTAAAAATGTCAAAAATAGGGGTACAACAGTCAATATTGTGTTATCATCTTAATATCTCTACATAAACAACAAATGTAACAAAGAAGCACAAAAAGGCATACATTAATTTAACATTCTCATTTTGCTTTTCTTATACGGCTGAATTTATCTATGTAAAGTCTACCCATAATGATAGAAGGTTTCATTACTGGTTTAAAAATGGGCGTTTGAAATTCGCACAGGTAGACATAAAAATAATTTTGTCGTATGACGGCATACATAAATGAAGACTTACGTAAAGTTGATATAACAAAAACAGACTTAACAGTAAAAGTAATAATAATAAATAAAATAATGGTGTGGTTCAAAGTATGACGGGATACATAAGAACAGTTTCACGTCAAATACGGCTGAATTTATCTATGTAAAGTCTACCCATAAATGATAGAAGGTTTTCATTACTGGTGTAAAATAGCGCGTTTGAAATTCGCACAGGTAGACATAAAAATAATTTTGTCGTATGTCGGCATACATAAATACAGACTCACGTAAAGTAGATATACCAAAAACCAGACTTAACAGTAAAAGTAATAATAATAAATAAAATAATGGTGTGGTTCAAAGTATGACGGGATACATAAGTACAGTTTCACGTCAAATGTATATCATGAAAAACAGACTAAACAGAAAAAGTAGTGTTATTGAATAAAATAGTTTTGTCATTCATAGTACTACACCATAGACTTATTGTGAGAGAGCCCAGATTTCAAGCCAAATGCCTGTTGCCTTCACAAGCCACAAAATATCCAATCACAGATGCTAAAGTTGCTGAATTATTTACAGCATACAGGACTGACATTCCTGGAGATTTGCACTTCTTTAAAACCGAGGTTGATCGTTGGGTCATCCGTTGGAGTATATCTGCACAGAAACCGTCTTCTCTGTGTCAAAATCTTAATATGACAACCAAAGCTTTATATCCATGTATTTGGAACATTTTAACCGTACTCATAACCATGCCCGTTGCGACAGCTACTTCGGAAAGATCCTTCAGTGTTTTGCGTAGGATAAAGACATACTTACGCACTTCTATGCACCAAGAGAGACTATCTGCATTGGAGCTAATGCATATTCACCGAGAAATTCCAATTAATGTAGAGAGAGTTATAGAAACATTTGCATCACGCAAAAACAGGAAAATGTCTTTTCTGTACTAGTCGAAATATTCATTATAAAACTATTTTGTTATTTAGACATTGGACGATCGGTTGTCGATACATCAGCTTTCTGCTTCGAGCATATGCAGTGACTAGTAAACTATAGTATTGTTATGGTAACTTATTTAACTTATTCCCAATATTTATAAATGTTTACTGTGATTGTGTTAGACAATGTTACATGATCATTTACTTGTTATTAAAGTTTCTTTGGATAGTATATAATCATTGAAGCCGAAAAACGATAATGGTTTTGCATTTTAATTTTACACCTGACCATATATTAATAATATAATGTGATTTCGTTATAATTTAACGAAATTTGGGCAAAATAGTAGGGGTATCGAAGTCAGAGAATGGTTACATTTAAACGAAGCTGTTTTATTGCGTAAAATTTCATTTTTTTTTTATCAACTAACTGTGATACCCTTTAAAACACATCTTTAATACAGTAACTGGATAGGACTGTTCCGTCTAGAAATCAATAACCACTCTGGGATTCCAAATTGACACAATGAATACAATATACATAGGTAAATAAGCAAATAAGTCCAGAAAGTATGTTGAGTTTGTTTTGACAGAAATTGGGTATTTTTTTTTATAACGCATGAGCTTCCGAGGTACTTTAATGAGGTTCGGGTGTACACTTAAAAATGGCCTGGCTACGCCACTGCTTTGTACTTGTTTGGTTTTATATCTACTTTGATCTGAGCGTCACTGATGAGTCTTATGAAAACGAAACACGCGTCAAGTGTATTCAATTATAAACATGATATCTTTGACTATTTAGAACCAATGGTCATATAATTGATCAGCTAAAACTACAACAATGAGAAATCCAGGATTTTACAGAATGATTGCTTATGCAATGTAGATTTAACAATATATATAAATCTAATATCAGGTTATATGGACGTTCATAGATATAAAAGTTTCGCCAGAATTACATGAAAACTGGTACGAGTATTTTGAGTTATCGTCCAGCTGTTTTACCAAAGATCGATATAGAAACAGACTATCAGGGTGGTCGGTCGCATGACCGGACATAAGGTCAACCGGATGAACGAACACACGTACAGCTGTATATAATTGTACTAAGTTATTTTTTATTTGTTTTAGGGACGAAGTAGTAATTTCGTTAATGATTTAAGCAGTTGCACTATTGATGCAGTCTATAAAATAAAGCGAAGAAAAACATTAAAACAAAAATTACCTATATTGATAAAATGGAAATCTTTCCGTTAACCCTAGCAAATAATTTGGGAGTTGTCACAGTGGCAATCATACTATCTCTTTTTTTCATATAACTGTGTGCTAACAAATTATTGTTAACAGAACAAAAGAAGTTTGCTTTCTATTACTTCATATGTATATCCCTATTTGCACCGTGGTCAATTTGTATATCGATAGGATTCATAAAGGCTTCTTTTGTTGCTGACTTAGAAGTGATCTTTCATGTATATATAGCTATACATTGAAATAAGGACATCACTTTAAGGAGCACTAGCTACGAATATATAAAAAAAATATATGATTTTGATTGGTCAATCATTAATGAAACGCAAATAATGAAATAATAATTCGCTTTTAGCAGCTAGTATGTTTCAATTTTGTCAAAATAATTTTAAAAAAACTATGAGAATCAAAGTGTATGTGTATAGGACTTTTATGGAAAATATCTTCTTTTAAATACGTATTCAAGGACTATTTTTTTTATAATGATGTCCCTTCTAAAATATTGCAGCTAACATCCTGGAAATCAAGTGAATCTTGATACATACACAGAGATTATCTCTGTTAAATCGTATGAAAGCCGACATGTTTTTGAAGCTTCAGGAATATTTGATAATTGTCACAACCACGTAATGGATTTGTATGAAGCTAATGCCAAAAAGTAAGGCATCTACTCTGAGTAGTTTTAGCAGATTGGGTAGTTATTTTTAAAATATTTAAGTTGTATTTTATTTCAAATACCAATTAATTGGCATTGTCTAGTTTCTTTTTTTTTAGATATAGAATACAAAATTTGCTTAATAGACATGATAGACATAATAAAAAACAGATTTCATATTTTTCTATTTTCACGCCTTTTTCATGTTTGTATCTTTTCTATATACTACTATTAATCCCCTATAACCATTTATAACATGTAAGCGGTGTATTTTTACTTTTGAACGTTCCTTTAAAAGAAAATAATGGTATCAATAAAATATAGAAAACTAATATAGAAGCATCTATATACCTCCGAGTCAAGAGAAAATAATTATACAAAAATAATCTCTGGGTTGTTTTTGTACATTTCAAAGCTTTTAAAATTATTTATGACTTTTACATTTTTACAATCATTACAAATTCGTGGGCAAGGATTTGTTCACATATTCCGCAATCAAATTACCATTAACTATCTTTTAATAATGTCTTTCAGGAGTTAATCAACAAATGACGAGTAACATATCTCTTAAGATAGCGGTTCAAAAAATAGATTAAATTGTAAAAAGAAAAATTTAACATTTGCTAGCATGTGTATATTCCAATTAGTACAAATATACATACACATTAAAAAGGAATATATTCAACAAAGTGTAAGACCATTATGTGTCGAAGTACTAGAAGTCCATGATATGCTAAAAGAGGATACCACAGGGGTATTCAAACAAATAGGCAAACACAAATTGATAATGAAATGGCAAAAACAATGACAGAAGACAAACATCAGTACACAGCTCACAACACAAAAATCTCAATGTAGAGCGACACAAATATCGTCAGAACGAGGGGATATCTTAATCGTTTCTTTTGTTTAAATAAGTGGTCTTGCGAAAATTTCTTTGTTCGATTCTTATCCGGACAACACCGTCAATAAGTTGACGATATGCAAATTGCAACAACTGGTGAATAACAACTGTTGTTGTACGTTTTACTACTCAGATAACAACTAGACATGTTTTACAAAGTTGTTTCAATGTTTAATTTTAGATTTCTCTACCCTTTTATACCTACAATCTCATTTATAAATTCCTAATGCTCACTTTGGTAATCAACCTCTCACAAGTATGGTAAAGGTCAATAGATAATTAACACATACCTTGAGTCAACATTTTACAGCAAATATAGCAACAAATATACCAAATTTGCAGAATGCCTTCACACTTACATGATACAAAATACGGAACGTTGTTTATTGGCAAAACTATCAACACATAACAGTGTACATACTCATCCTATGAATATTAGAATTAGAATCATGTAATGAAAAACTGCTCAATTATTTCAATATGAAAAACTGCTCAATTATTTCAATATGAAATTAACTTTACAATATAAACATCACAAAATATACAAATAAATTACGAACTTACTAAACGTCAAAGAATATTGATAAATATATATTCTTTATGGCAATGGTCATCTGAATACTGAAAAATATCCGTTATATAGAATAGTATTTTGTTATTTTATTTATTTTGAAATGCGCTGAAACAGTTGCAATTTAATTTGCTCCAATTGAACAGGGAATTGTGCTCTATTTGTAAAAAAATCAGTGTTTCAAACAGCCATCAAATGCATGAACGTCATTTAAAAAGCATCACTGACATTTTTAGAGGTTAAGTAATCGATCACAATTGTGAGGTTTATGCTATGATTGACATATGCTTTGCTAGAGTCTAGTAACATGCGATAATCAACTATAAAGTACAAAACACGATTATTGACTACTGCACTTTTGATAGAAGTTCCCGATCTATAGAAACAGTCAGTAACATTTGGATTTATATGGATTACATATGTAGAGAAAGGAACTGCATTCGTTTTTGGACCACTCGAGTTTGTCCAGTTTATAATGAGATTCATGTTATCCTTCCTCTTTTTTGAGATTTTTGTTACTGTTGTGTGTAATTTCGTTCATTTTAATTTTATATACAATATTCTGCATGGTGAATTTGTTATTTAAAAATGCCTTTGGTATCATATCTCTCTTATTTTGATACTACAGTTGATTTTGTCACCCTATATAGTGTTTGATAAAGTATCGCAATATTTACAATCGCCACAAGAAGACCATACATTATGAATGTATCAACCATCAACGTGACAATCTATATCTCAGTGTAGTATTAGACATTCGTTGACTCAATCACATATGCATATTTTTATTGTTATTGATATTGCAAAACAAAAACTTACTGCATGCGTAATTTCTAACGTTCTCTGTTGTATCACATTCATATAACAAGTATAAGAAACACACCTCACTGATTATAATCTGATTTTACTCTTTGACGCCTCGCCAATTAATATAAGGTGTAAGGTGTTGAAACGTGGTTAAAGAAAGATCATCACGGCTATGTTGCTATATATACTGTATGTATGTGTCCACAGGAAAATAATAATATCATTCATCTGTTGACATTAGAAATATGCATGCAATATTACAGTATTAATGAATGGGTGTTTTTATAATGGTCCTGTTATATGTCCAAGGTCTGTAATAATTGAAGAGGAAGTCTGTAATGGTTCGAAGCAACACCGTGGGACATTACAGACATCCGAGGTGATTATTACTGACCGAGGACATATAACATGGCCATTATAAAAACACCCATTTCTTGATACATTTATTAACCATCTGAACAAAAGCGTATGTGTTGCTGCCAATTTCAGGTACTCTCTTACTCTTTTAATGGGTCGATGTCTCTGCTGGGAGACTGTTAGTCCCCGAGGGTATCACCTGCCCAGTAGTCAGTACTCCGGTACTTGCATGAAAATACGGATACTTTGTGTTATTAAATTTGCTGTTACAAAATATTAAAAATTATTATAAATTAAGGGATGTATCTCCCTTATGCAAAACTCTGATTCCTTCACGGATTTGGCTATACTTTTTGGAACTTTTGGATGATTACTCTTCATCTTTTATATAAGCTTTGGATTTTACATATTTTGGACGAGAGCACCACTGCAGTGACATGTATTGTCGAAATGCGCATCTTGTGCAGAAAAATTGATACCGTTAATGTTATTAATGACAGTTTTGTTTAAAAGCAATTTGTACTTCACCATGATAAAGCTTTAAATATATCAAATATCTTAGATATTGAGTTGAAAGAAGTTATGTTATGTGCTGAAAAGCGGGATGAACAGTACGTAGTTATCCCTTTATAGGATTCTTTAATGTTGGTTGCTGGTTATTAAATTTAATAAAATACAAAAAGGTATGATACTCTTTACAATTTACTTTTAATAACTTTACTAAAAAACATAACTGGGCTTAATACAGACAAATTGGGCATTAATACAGAGCCGTTACAGAAAATCAGGGCCATTACAAATAAAAACAGGACCTTTACAGAAAAAACAGGGCCATTACAGAAAATATTTAATTTCTAATAAACAGTCATTTTTGGCAATAATGTACTCAGTTGGTTGATAATATCCATTATTCTCTTTCATTTTTACTTAGAGTAATCGACTTGTATGAGTTAAGGACATACTTGCAATACCGAATAAAGGCTATCCGTTAATACGTATATCATTGTATATACCAGCATAGTAAACCTTAAAATTGAAAATGAATCGGTTTGGGACTATATTGTTGAAGCGATTTTCAAAACAACGGGAATGATAGCTGGATATCTTAAATACTCAGTTAAAAATCATCGAATAACTAAACTTTTAAAAGTTGAGGTCATCAATGCCAAAGAGTAGAGGAAAAAAATTAAATATCTTGTAATCAACATAAAAGGGTCAAGTCAATACAACTTAGAGTATTTTTCCGTTGTTGAAATTCATAAATCGGTATAGTAGAAACAAATGAAAGTTACAAAAAGCAACGGAAGGAGACATTACATGAAAACGTAGGAGTAATGACTATTGAGCTGGTAGTATCCTCGGGGACGATACAAATTACAAAAAACTAATTACAGAAAATAGATAGCAATGTAAAATGATAATTGAAAAAAATTATAAGATGAAATTATTGTAAATGGTGGGGTTAGCATGCCCATAATGGAATAAACTTGTTATTGTTTAAGCTTTTGTGCTATCAGTTAATGTATATCAAATAGAGGCACCAATATGTTTCTATAAAAACTGGTTTTTTTTATAATTGGACTTAACAATACCTACGCCAGAATTTTTTCCTAACACTGTGATTTGCAAAATGGCAACCAGTACTTTATCGTTCAAACCCGTCTTGATTTCTTTATCATCAATATACTATTATCTTATACAATTTCCGGAACATTTTGCGGCTGGATCACTTTTCGGAATGTAATTATCATGCTTATAGAAGTCTCGAAGAGAAACAGAAATTGTCTTCAAATTGCAGTTTAGCGATAAAGTACCCAAGCCAAACGTGATGTATGTTCTATTGTTATAGAAATTGATTACATACATTTCTAGGTAACAAGAGTATGTTTTTTATAAAAGATAATGATTGTAAAATACTATTTACGATCATTTCAAAAAACGTAGTAAAATATATTCAGAGGGTTAAAACCAATGACTACTGTTAAAAATTTGAAAGAGCTTTAAACTTATAACCAAAATGCATTCAACGATGCGTAAATCAACATCTGGAAAAATAAGTAAATTTGTATCTTTATATGTGACTAAACTTTAAGGAATGTCCTGTCGGCTCTTAATTCCTATTTTGTTTTTTTGAAGCAATAATACATTTAAAAACTATTTTGAACGTTTAAACAGTTATTTAATTTGATTATATGACCATGATGACATAGTGTATAAAATTTTACCATATATTATGAATATGAACACTCTAATTATGTTTGGAAACCTTCATAGCTTGCTATTAGGTGTAAGCCATGGCTCCTTCTTCAATACTGTATTTTGACCTATAATGGTTTACTTTTAATTTTGTTACTTGGATTGGGGTTGTCTCAAATGCACTCATTTCACATCTCCGTATATCCACTTGAGTTCATATATGGCATTATATTGGGCGTTTGTTGATGTTATAAATGATTACGGCTTACAGTAAAGATATTGATAGACTGTTTATTTATTATATTTCAAGTACTTTTGGGGAATAGAAAAAAGACTTTATGATTTCAATCGTACCTTCTATAAATGTATATTGATTATGGGTGATAACAGTAATTTGTCAGAAGTATAAAACATGTGAACAGAATATGTCAAACCTTCAAAACACCTGAGACCAACCCTTGTAATGGTAAGCTTCGTGATGCTCATTTTAATGACCTAAACCGTAAATCAAATGAAAATAAATGTTTGGAAAGTGTCTTAAATTTATTAATACAGAGCTATTGATATAAAGCTTGTGTTTATTATACCGTTTTTAATGAAGTAAAATAACAGAAATAATGATTTCAGAGAAAAACTTTAAACACAAGATTCAACAGCAAATGGCAAAATCGATAGCTGAAACACATCAGACAAACAAGTTATAACTGTCATATTCCTGACTTGGTACAGGTATATTCTCTTGTAGAAAATGGTGGATTAAACAAGGTTTTATAGCTAGATTAAGGACTCACTCGTATGACAATTTGTAGTAGCGTAAAATTCCATTACATTGACACCACTGTTATTCATGTTCCAAGGATATAGTAAAGATCGTTACTCGGAATTGTTTTTGTTGATTATTGTTTCACATACTTACGGATACTGCCTCCAGTGGCACATTCAAAACATGTTACTTCTACTATCTGATTTACGAATTCTATGAGTATATTTCCACTTGCTTCAAGTCAATCAGACTTAATACTTCTCTTCTACTGTAATATCGGCTATGTTTTATAATAATAGTTTCAAGTTGGTCGCGATAAAAAATATAAATAACAATATCTGCCGGCAATAAAGTAAATATAATTTTAACATTGTCAAAACAAACATACGGTGACCTATAGTTGTTAATGTTTGTGTCATTTTAGTCTTTTGTGGATAGTTGTCACATTGGCAATCAAACCACATCTTCTTTTTTTATATAGTCTTATTTCTTTGACCTCTCGTTTGCATTGAAAATAATATGTAAAAATAAACAAAACCTAAGGGCATGCTTAATGGAAACTTTAAATATATATCTATCAATCTATAAACGACCAAAAATGCTCAAAACAACACCAAAAACTGAGAAGGAAATTAAATGTTAATATCTACAAATATATCGGATAACATATATCCTTCATCAGAAAGAATATGATGGCAAATGAATCATATCAATCTACTTTGATTAAACTACATGTATAACAATAATGAAATGTTTTCAATAAAACCTAACATCTTAGTTATTTAATGGAAAGTAAAATGATTCTGCTACATAAAAAAACATACAAAACAATGCACATATATCGGCTACTTGCATCGTTAAGTCATGCTATATTTATCGTCACAATTTGAGCCTTTTCGTTTAATTTCAGAGGGTTTACGTCTTAATTGAAAGTGTATTTTTACTTTTCGTACGCTTCAGAATGGTTTCAATATAGACAAAGAGAAGATTTTTAGGCTCAGAATTTTGAGAAATTGCAAACCCCAAATATATCGGAATTCAAAATGGTGGCTGTCTTTGTTACGGACTTGTAGAACGTGGTAACTAACCCCTCAAAATATTTGTCAACGTCCAATGAAAATTATCTTTACAAACTAATTGCATTATAATTTAAATTTAACTACGGTAGTGAAGAGTCTGCTTTTTAAAATATCCCAAATAAATAGCAGTGTGAAAATGATCAGAACAAATTATAATAAATTTTGAATAAAGTTGAATAGTTGAACGACATCTGTGTTAAGTCTTGAACAGTGAAATATGAGACCATATTTAAATTCTGACATTAAAAACATCTGATATAAAACAGAGCGTTCTAGAGCATTATTTGTTTTATAAAATATTGCTATAGAAACTGTCGATCAAAGGACGACAATCCAAACAAGTACGAAACATAATATATCAAACAAAATAGCAATGTGTAAAAAGTAAACATAGGTAACACCAAAGCTCAGTAACTTCTAAGAAGTAAGGTAATGTATAAAGGTAAAACATATAAGCTTTCTTATTCATCTGTTAGAGATCCCAAGCTTATCTCAAATGCATTTGAATAAGTAAGGTCACTGCTTTGCATATCTTAATAATAATAATAGCTTCAGTGATCACTTACATTTATTATATTTAATTGAACTTGAAAATAAAGATAATACCGACACAAATATATCGACTTCATATTTAAACCTTTTTCTCAAAATGACTTCTGATGGTAGGTTGAATACCAAAATTTATGACAAACGCGATGATTTTAATTTTCCTATAGTCAACTTTCCGTTTCTCTATAGCAACATCCCAGCGGCACCAGCAAATGGAGTATATGAGTCTCAATTATTACGTTACTCTAGAGCTATCTCTAAGTACGTTAATGTTGTTGAAGGAGGAATACTGCTTTCTCAAAAGTTGCTAAGACAGGGCTATGAATCAATCAAAGTAAGGTCATCGCTCTAGAAAAGTTAAGGTCGCCATCATGAGCTCATTTGCCATTTTGACAAAAGTGTGTCAGAAATTATATCCGATATTCTTCCTCAGTCATAATAAAAAAAAATAGAAACAACACTTTTTTATAATTTATTGCGTCCGAAGCGCTTTTCTGGATTTACACTCATCAGGAACGCTCAAAGCAAAACATTTGAAATCCGAAGATGTATAAGTACCGAAAATCGTTGAAGAGCTATATGTCAAAAATACAAAAAATAAATAGCCAAATTTGTCTAAAGCCAACTTTGCCTGAGGGAGTTGAAACCTTAGTTTCAAAATAATTTCAAAATTTATAAATAGATAATTTTAGTAAAGTTTGTTAAATCATGTCAGTACCGAAGCACTTAACCAAATAACCTTCCATCATTACCTAACCGAACAAAGAAATAACACGACGGCTGCCGTTCACGGTGCATGAAATGCTGACCCTTCCGGAGCACTTTATTTCACTCACGGTTTTTATTTTCTTATCCCAGGCAAAGATTAACTTTAATTAATATTTTTGAACTTTGGATCCTCAATCCTCTTCAACATTGTACTTGTTTAACTTTACATAATTTTGAAATGAGCGTCACTGGTGAGTGTTATGTAGACGAAACGCGCGTCTGGCGTACTTACTTATAATCCTGGTACCTTTGATAACTATTAGTGGAGTTTGTGTTTTTTTCTTATTTATTATGTATAACTGTTGACGTAAATGTCCTTTGCTTTTGCGAGTCTTTGTTTACTCCTTGGTTTTGAGTGTTGTTATCTTGGGTACAGGATATGAATAAGTTACTCAGTATTTAGAATTATTTAACACAATTTTTGGAAGAAGCTAAAACAAAGAGACTAACACAACTTCCTTCTATTCTTTAACAATTGTCCAGATCATATCTGTTAATGTATGTTTTAAACAAAAGAGAAGGGCGGCTTTATAGTAAGTTATCAACTCCCGTATCAATCAGATTAAAAGGAAATAGAAAAACTATTTATGTGAAATTTAACTCATAATCTAACTTTGTTTGTAAGTTATAATCTATACAATTCTTAGTGGGTGTATATTTATATTTCAATTATTTGAGACATGATTCATGTCAAATGATTTATAATTTTGGACACTTGTCATTTTATAAAACCATACAAGCTGGTAAAAGAAAAAACGTAACATGATGTCTCCTGAAGCACTTTCATAATACAAAGGAGTAGGTCCGGTAAGGGCTGATTTTGGCTTCAAATTTCAAGTTCATCTGGCGAGAAATTTTATACTTTTTTTAAACACTTAAGTGTCTATTTCAGTTGATTCAATTTGTTTGTGTGATATATTTTAACTGATTTACTCATTAAAAACGCTCCGATTTTAGGTTAAATATGAAAAATCTTTCAAATATGCCCAAAAATGTCACTTTTCAGTAAAAAATGAAACTGGTCGCATCCATGTCCATTCACAACTTTTATTTATGTTATGCATTATCAAAAAATACAACTTACATTTCAATATTGTGAATAAACACGAATGCGGCTACTTTCATTTAAGATGGAAACCATCTGTAATTTAACTAAAATGCTAAAATTGTGAAGATTTCAGTAATTAAGCATGACTTTATGATGGATATATCCGATATATTTGCATTGTATTGTGAAAAACATATGTATGTAGCAGAAGCATTTTACTCTCCAATGAAAAACTAAAAGTTTACATTTTAAACAATGTTGATAAACTGCTTTATTTTGGGGCAAAAAGGGGGCTTACTAAACCTACTCTTTTGAACTTTTAAGGATCAATATTGAATTCTAAAAAATGAACTAAATATATTTAAAAAAAAAGCATGTTTACAAATTCAACTGATACGTTTCTTGTCTCGTGAGCTGTACTGCAAAGATATAAAACAACAGTCGGTCATTTGGAAAAGAGGATATAGATTTGTTGATGAGTACCTCAATATCGTTTGACTCGTCTAAAGCAGACGTTTAAGGAATCTCATATAAAAGGAGAAACACAACTTCCTTGTTATTGATCTGTAAAGAAATTGTCCTGATCATATCTTCTATTGTTAATATTAAAACAAAGAGTTGGGAATCTACCTATCATAAGTTCTCAACATTTTTACCGACGGAAATCGAAACCGAAAATATAAAAGTTATTTGTAAGTTGATTAATACATTGTTCAGACTGAGTGTTATATTGTTGATATTCAAATTTCTTTGGTCAAGATTTTTGCTCATGAAAAATGAATTACGTAAGACATTTGATATGAGTGAATGATTTCAACCGTGAGTAAAATATTTCGAGCGAAAAATATTAGGGAATGATGTCCACTCAGTCAATCTCCATGGACGAAGGATACACGATTTAAGGCTCTCCATACCACCTAAAAAGTCGTATACGGTATCAAAAGTGTATAGCAAATCTGCATAGAAAAAACAATAATCGGTGTATATTACATAAACAAGAAATGAGATAAAAAGCAAGTAAAAAGAATCATAATACGATTACCGAATTTTAAGGACAAAAACAAAACGGAGAGTCCATTATTTAATGGCAAAATCAAAAATGTAAACATATTACACCAGCAAAAAACAACCATGGTAAAGGCATTGATTAATGGTGGAAATGATTTCATATCTCGCTCAACCTCTTACACGTATGACAACCGCTTAATATTCCAAACACGGATAGGAACAACGATGCAAAGAACGTTACAGGGATAAACACGTACCTGGTCTTTAATTGCTGATTTTATCGTTGTTGATGGACGTACGATTGAATCTAATTGCTAACATCTCTTCGTTTGAACTCTAATGCATAGTAGTCTCATTTGAAATCATAACTCATCTTTTTGTTTGTTGTTTGTTTTTTTAATTATCTCTTAAATCATTTAAAAATTAATAAAACAAGCTGTAAACGTCAGTAATATATTTAAAAAAAAATTATTTTATTTGTCACATATAATAAATGTTTGTTTTGGTAGTAAACCTAATGCTCTAGAGATGTCTTCACATCTCTCTCGGACAATTCAAATTTTAATTTTGTTATAATCTTTTCGGTCCCCATTTGTAGTTGAGTTTATTTGATTTCGATATTTTGAAAATTACGGCATGTCGGCCAAAATATCGGACATTAGAGAGGCCAAAAATTGGACGTCGATTGCAGAATCCAACAATTTGTCGATTTGGAATGTTATTTTAATGTGACATCATGCAGAAGTTTCTTTCATAACAATTTTCATTTATCTTAGTGTAGCATACATATTGAATGTGTTGTCTAAGTTTCTACACGACGTGCGGCTTTCCCTTTGAAAACAACATTATGATAACAGTATTGATATTTCTATACAAGTGTACAGATATGTTACAATTGAAAACATTGAAAACATTGCAACTGAAAATACAGGGCGAAATAATCTTCATAGACATGCAATGTACGAATGCAAACATAAATGTAGTTTAGATATAATTGATTTACCTAGAATTTCGACTGCAACGCAAAAAAAAATGATCAAAATCATTCCTTAATTTTGCACAAAGTACTGTCTTATTTTGGAATGTCTCGACATGAGCAGTTTGCAAGGTGCTAAATTTTTAGATATATCACAATAGTTCTGCATTGCATGAGCAGTTTAACAAGTGCCAACTATTTAGATTGATCACCATAGTTCTACTTACATTTGCAGCTTGACGGGTGCAGTGATAGGTCACCGTGCATTTTTCAAGCCACAGTGTGTAACCAGATGTCACATTTTGAATGGATTATACAGGAAAATACACCATTGTGTTATTGGAAACAAAACTAATAAATAGAATTACTGCTGATGCTAAAGGTTTATTTTAGATTTCAAGTAGTTTTGGTTTTCTTATTTTTGCTGAGGGACATACATACGCGTTACATCGCAAAGCTTCTTCATAACACTGATATGCCATGTCTTTATTACCGGATACTTCAAAACATACTCCAAGTATTGTTAATGCATTAGATTCTGTATTCACAGATCGAATAGTACTGGCTTTCACTGCTATATATAAAGCACGTAATGCCTGCTGTCTGTTCAATAAATCACCAAGATGATGATAGCTTAGAAATCTATGACAATAACACATTACATTTGGTAGAATGTCCATCTTCCCGCATTCTACCTCCAGCCGCAGTTCTTCTGGTATTAACGATGAATGCTTCTCGTAATGGATATGTTGTGCAGTGGCTATTGTCAGCCTGTCTTTCAATGTCATGGAAGAATGCACATATCTGCTATAATTTTTATATTTTTCAATGTAGTCTGAGGAGTCGATTAATAGCATAGCTGGTGACCATTTTGATAGAACATAATCCGTTATTCTGAGTGTTACTTTGAACCGACTTGTTACATTATAAAACGACGCGTATAACAACCAACCCGACACAGCATCTATCTTTATGATATGTCTGAAATTTGTATGATAACTTTTTCGTATGTTGTACGTGTTATCAATTGTAATTGGCGGTAAAAGTAGTTGTGCTATATGTCCTCTCATTCTATTATCATAAAATTTACAAGCATCAATAGTAAATATAGACTTTTCAGACTTTAGTAAATAATCAATCGATGAAAGTGTTTTATAACAACTTGAAGTATTACTTGGAAAATTGTCCGCCATGTGATTAATATTTCTGTAAAGTAGAAAGTCTAGCATAATAAACGAATATTCACTCTCTGTACCTAAACTGCTATGTTCATTGTCAAGCGGAAATATATTATGTATCAATCCGTCGATCCCACTATATACAATACTTTTCAATACACTCAGTAGTATCGTTTTGTTACTCTGATTGATCTTTCCTAAGAACATGTTATGTTCAGGAATAAAATAGTTCGGACAGTAACATGTCTTTACCCATGATATTATTTTTTCAAGACAGAGAGAAAAACAATGATATATTTTAGAGAATTGAAATGTATCAATATCAACTTCCTCCGAAACCCATAATAAAGCCGTCTTGAGAAAGTAAGAGCACAATAAACCTTTTACTGCATTGTTTGTATCAATTATACGCTTAAGTGTCAATTTGAGTAGACCGTAAGATAAGAGTTGAGTGAAACTTAACGAATATACAAGTAATTTTTCTGCCACAGAGAAAGACACTCTCCATAAAAATTCATTAGCTGGTGCAGTCGTAGGTCCTATATGTACTATTAAGCATCCATAATTCATTATCCTATCAACAACAAAGTTAGGTGGCCATTGACATCGATGACGTGATGCCCATGGATTTGCGTTGTGAGGTAGATATCTACTTCGTAGACAGAATGCAAAATCAATTTTCTCATCTTTATCTGTTATACATGGACCGTGTTCAAATGTCTCTTTAAAGAAAAACTCACGCATAAAATGATCAAGAAATATTTTTGTTGATATATATCTTCCATAACAGGGACCTGGATGAAAGCATGTTTTAATTACATTCTTTCGGAGTCTAGTGAATCCAGGATGTTCAAAAGCTGTTTCCATAACACAATATGAATTATGATGTATTGTGGTGTTGATGTCCTTTGTATTCTGTATTACTTCTAAGTAATTAAGCATGTACATCAAATCTATATCACTACCTGGTAAATCTAGCCCTTCTGCCATACTGCCACTTGATATTTGTGTTAGAGAATTCGTAAATGATGAGTTAGCTATAATGTCTTGTATTATAAATAGTCGTTGTCTCTTGCGTATATCTATTTCACTACCAACTGTTTGTACTAGGTGTTCGTATAAGCATTTCTCCCTCGAGTCAACCCAATTTAAGTGATCTATAAAAAGATTTATACGTATTAACTAGTGTATCATTACATTGTAAATGCCATTCGTACACAGAGAATGAACTACTCCATTAGTTTCTTTCCAAGCAATCTTTCTTATCATAGTATTAATGTTGAGTGGTATTTACATGCAATAGAAGTGTGTCCTTGCATATGTAAATCAATTATAGTATCATTGGTGCGTTCCCCATTTGTAAAACATATATTGTTTTCACCTGTTGAATTATCAAAAACACATAAGTCTCATAAACATAAACTGTATCTGTATTGTTACTTGAAGACATTTGGTTAAAGCGTGTCTGAGTAAATTTGTTTAAGAAAGATGTTTAAACACACTCATTATATAAAAAGTTATGTCTTTATGTTTTATTGCAACCCTAACAACTGAGTCAATTAGCAAATCACGTAATTGTTGCAAATAGACTTATACATTTACTTATCTTATATACATTGATAGTTTCCTTAGATTTTGTCATAATTTAGTATCGGACTTTTGACAAATATCATACCTGTTCATTGGATGACATCAACCTTAGCTTCTTAATAGTGACATTTGCATTAATCATTTCTCTTTTAACGAAGTTCGCTTCTATGTTTCAAAGTAACTAGCATTTTAAAAGACTGTAATGAGTTGATAGTATATAAATGCAAGATGAAAACATCTAAAAAAATGAAGGACCTGTGCTCTTGCTTTCGAAATATTAGTCATTGAATTTTACAGGACATAATTCTCTCTTGATTTTTCATGCTTTTGAAATTAATATTAAATTATGAAACGATAGCTAAGGGTAATTCTTTTGATTGCAATACATGAATACAATTAAAGGATTCCAAAACTCTGGCAAATGAGATAAATGATGGTTCATTTTGTAAAACCATCTCTGGGCTCGCATACTAAATCATGTATCTGTTATCCGAAATATTTATAAATAATTACATTTTTGTGTTATTAGTGTTGTTATGTACACTTTTTAGGCGTTTATATAATTTATTTTATTGTGTACATGTATCGTTACTTGTAACGATCCAGTGCCCTCGTGGGAAAAATCGTTGACTATTATTCAGACGTTTTATATATATATATATATATAATGCCTGAATAAATAGTCAACGATCAATCTTACAGGGCGATGGATCATGTAATATGATTCTGTACACTACAAAATATAAGATATCCTTCTTCGGTAATTGCACAATGACAAATGAATCATGCCAATTCAAATTGAGACTCTATAAAAATCTTGATTTATACAATTTAAGCGAACGCTGGAACAATTTTTAAATTTCCAAACACACCGCAAAGACTACAGAAATATGCCAAAAATAAAAATAGTTATTTACGATGTGAAATGGCACAACTGTAGATTTCCAAAGGTTGTGACAGTTGAGATGTTACAACTGCATTGAGGGCAGTCCTCAAACTATGGTCTATGATCGTGATGGTAAGGTTTTGAGATCAGCTTGTGTGTGTCCAGGTGATCTCAAATCAAAAATGTCCTAACCGATCAAGGATGGTACAAATTAGACAACGGTAGGGCAATTACAACAGAAACTACATATTTAAGCCTCCAAAACGAATAGCAGTCTAATAATGATTGAAAAAATAAGTTTTGTATAATGAGGTAAAATAATTGAACGTGGCAACGTACTTATACATCATCCCGAATCAATGAAAACCTGTAATTTAAACTGTTATTTTAAAAATAATTTCGAACTGTAAAGCCAGTACTAAATCCGGCGTTGTTTGAAACAGGTAGTCACAGGAAAATAAGGGACTCGTTCTATGTTTTTTCATTTATACCCTCTGGGGAGACTGTTCGTAACTTTCTTATCCAAAATCTTTCCCGAGCGACTGTATGCTTATACACACAAATGATTCATGCGTATTTGCACCAACCCAACTTTTCTGTGAAAATTTGTTTTAAATTAAAAAGTTGACAAATATCTCGAAGCTTGATACTTTTTTTTTATACATAAAACACGTATATCAGAGTCATAAAGTATCGCAAGTAAGACAGTTTGACTGCAACAAAACTCGCGCACAGATATTTCATGTCACGGTGGTTCTATCTGTCATATATCCATTGACCTTGACCTCATTTTCATATTTCAGCGATTTCCTAACAAAATGAATAGCTGATAATGACTGATAACTATGATCAAGGTTAACATTTCGTATCTCTAATACCATAAGTAATAGGTCGTATGGTGCACATGACTATTTGTCTCACGCTGATTTGATTTTCTTGATCAATTGATAAAAGTTAAGGTTTTACTTTTTTTGTGTTTTTTTTTATTAGTAACGGTTTAAATTATTGTAATGTGTTCATATCGTCTGGCAGGTTTCAGCAGACCTTGACTGTTGTATGGTTCCATAAATAATGTTTATTTAGATTAGTTTAAACATATTACTCTAAAGTGGATAGGGAAACAAGTTATTGCAATTTATATTGATTCATTTCCACTTTGCGGGTGCGACTCTTTGAAGCGGCATTAGCCTGCTCTTTTTCGAAATCTACATGGGTTTCTTTCACGTTAATTGTATGTGATACTTTTATAGGATTATAATAATTATTTATCTAACAGACCTTCAAAATTTATTGAATAATGGTCAGTAATTTTGTGATTGGTTGCAACATATCAGTGCATACAGCCATATTTATCTAACAGACCTTCAAAATTTATTGAATAATGGTCAGTAATTTTGTGATTGGTTGCAACATATCAGTGCATACAGCCACTTTGTATACATTTTTAGTATTTATTTTTGTAAAAAAGTAAAATGTTAACACAAATATATGTATGTTTCGCTTATTTGTTATTTTGATTATGCAAATGATGAATTTAAAATAGCAATACTTAAATATGTAAGTTATGCACATAACTTAAGGCAATGAACATGACTGAAGGTACAGGGCTAAACAATCTCCATGGAACTGAGATATGCCATTACTAATACAACTGTATACCAAATACCACTGAAATCTCAGAATGAAAAGTCGCTCCCTTTACACAAACCTAAACACAAATATTAACTTGTTAACTATGGAAAAGTTTCAAATTCAAAGAACCATACTGAGTGTATGGGTTAAATTATTTCCATGGAAATGAAACTTGGAAATGTCAATACATTTGCATACTAAATATCGTTGACTTAACATTAGTGGTTCATCTTAAACTGACCTAATATATGTTAACGAAGCAACGTTCCAAAGTCCATAGAACATGACTGAGTGGGCAGGGTCAAATAATCTCCATGGAAATGAGATATGCCAATGCAAATACAAGTTCATACCAAATATCATTGACCTACCACTAGTGCTTCCCCATAAAATGACCTTTTCACAAACTAATACATGTAAACTAAGCAAAGTATGAACGTCAATAGACCTTGACTGAGGGTGCGGAGTCAATTGATTTCCATGATAATGAGATCTGCCAATGCTAATACAACTACATACCAAATATCATTGACCGAAAACTAGTGGTTCACCTTAAACTAGAGCGAATCACAAACTCAAACATTATTGACATTTTTTTTCAAATTTATAATAAAAAGTATGGGTTATCTTGCTGTTTTACAACATACAAGTCGTAAGAATTGACTAATTTGCGCAGAAAAAAATCTGTTTGTAAATTAAAGAAAATCTATGAGATAGATTAAAAAATCTTTAAGAAAATTAAAAGAATATGTTGTCACAGAACCCTTTTGTTGTTGGCTATTTCACAATCAACCAAGTATAAAAATATTACTATTTGAGTAATATACCCCTAAATGGCAAAGTTGACAAAATAATTTAAAAAAACACAAATATATCTGTTATTTGTTTAAACATTTTTGATAATACAACAAATCACTTATTTCTTTATCATGTTTATAGAAATTAAAGTATTACACATACTTTGCAAATCTTTCTCAAAATGCACTAGACCGATTGTATACTGCTACTGCACAATCAAAGATGGCGATATTCAATGAATCTGTCTTAAGGAGGTTCTAGAGTGAAGTTTTGGAATTTGTGTCAGATGTTCAGACTCCAAGTTTTCCCCCCTTATATACAGGGTCAAATATTCTGCTCTATACAATCTAGTTCTCTTTTCATAAAATATTTCAATATCTCAAAAGGATCACGTACCAAATTTAAGCAGAGTTTTACGAGCAGTCTTTTCCCGCCATTTAAAAAAAAATAATTAAATATCTCAATAAGTATGTCCATCATTTATTACTACTTTTATTGTTCCTAAACTATTGCGCTTTTGACTTAACGTATTAATTTTAATTTTAATGTCAAGATTTGTTTACGTTTACCTTACATCTTTTTTAATCTTTACATTAAATTTATCGGCAATACCAAATTCGCCAAAATAAAAAGTGAACACATAAAAAGCAAAAACGCAAAATTAATGTATTGATGTCTTTACTTTTATAAAAAGTTAAATTATATACATACATAAAATGTTCACCAATATCAATAAAATATTATGTTCGATGAAGATATATCTTATTTTTATTTTCTTTAATGCTATATACGTTTTCTTTTTCCTTTTTTCAGATAGAAACGTAAGTGAATATACAGGAGGTAAAATGGGGAAATGCAAAAAAAAAAATCAAACTTAATTGAAAAAACGCAATAATACGTATGATCCTAGCTTAAAAAAGTTAGAGCAAATATGAATCCGGAGGAAAACATTTCAAGCATCGTATCTAAAACGTTATATGTTTCAAAACTAGGGATTAGTAGTAGAATTGCAGATATGCACAAAAACTGGGTAAACACTCAACAAATGTTGTTTGCTGCTGTGCATCCAGAAACATTACAAACTTTTGAAGGTGGAAGTAATGCGGAAGGTACGCGTTCTAGAGGTTGTGACGTTGATAAAATGACGGTCTTCCAAATATTTCAGTACTTTCGAATCGAGGGGAAAACGTCTTTAGAAGGGGTCATATTTTCAGAATGGACTCTAGAAATTGTCGAGAAGGTTTCTACAGGCTCGTTTCACAACAGCTTCAAAGTAGGAAAAATGATTTCTTTGAGTATTATGAACAAGATATAAAAGATATGCTAGAAAGAGACAATGAAGATTGTTCTTTTTTGTCTAGTGACAAAATGTATCAGTTTTCAGTTATAATTAATAAGAAGAATGACCCTTTTGAGACAGATTACAACCGACATGGCCCAGCCGCAGGAAATTTCTATAGCATAATGAATAATGAAGTTTCCGATGAATTTAATTTTGACAATTGCTTATGTCTCAGGGTGGATGAATGGCCAGCAGAGTTAGACGAATGGGTGACAAGACAACGTACATACAACTGGCCTCAGAAAGATCTTATTGCGAAAATTCGTTCTCTTGATTGCCATCTTGTTCCCGTAGGAGACAAGACATCACAAAATAGTCGTCTAGAATGGTGGTTGTCGTTTTTGCTGTGTGAATTGGAGCTAGTTTGGAGTTTTAATGATATTCAAATTCAACCATATTTTTTGCTGAAAAGATTTCTAAAATCCGAACTCGAACAACTCTATCCAGATCAACTAAGCTCTTACTGCATGAAAACAGTTGTATTCTGGTATTCCGAATCGCATGATACAAATGAATGGAGCGAGTATAGTTTATTAGGCCTTGTCAAAGACTGCTTGCTGTTTTTACTTTCGTGTATTGAAAACAGAGAACTCCAACACTTCTTTGATCGTACAAGAAATTTGTTATATTCAATATTCACAGATGAGAATGAAACACGTGCAGTTTTAGAGAAAATAAACGAAATAACGGAAAATGTAATTGTAGCAGTACTTAATACTCTCAAACAAAAAAATGTCTTATGAACATAAATAAGCTTCTGTTCAAGTTTAATACAAACCCAGGATAGTTTAAGAAAGTAATTAAAATTTTAAACTTTAACCACAGAGTGAATGTAATGTTTCCCCGCAGAAAAACTAAGTCCATTTAAAAGTAAAATACGGAAAAAATGAATTAATTGTTTTACAAAATTACTTCTGGATACTATCTTATGATCATTAACAAGCTTCTTTTCAAGTTTGGTACAAACCCAGGATAGTTTAAGAAAGTTATTAAAATTCTAAAAACTTTAACCACAGAGTGAATGTTATGTTTCCCCGCAGAAATAACTAAGTCCATTTATAAGTAAAATACGGAAAAAATGGAATTTTATTTTTACAAAATTTACTTCTGGATACTATCTTGTGATCATAAACAAGCTCCTGTCCAAGTTTCAAAAACTTTAACCACAGAGTGAATATTTGTGGACGCCGCCGACGACGGAAAGTAGGATCGCTTTGTCTCGCTTTTTTCGACTAAAGTCGAAGGCTCGACAAAAAAGAAAAGGTTTTATTAATACATCTTATTGCTATTTGTCCGCTATTTAAAGGGGCACTTTTGTTCAGGGCTTTTCCATAAATAAATTGTATGGGGATGAAGGAAGGCACTTTTATTAATATTTGATGGCTGGTGGTAATTTAAGAATGATTGCTTGATCATTTAAATAAAATATCCAATTTAAAATGTATGCATGGTGGGGTCAAATAAAAAGTGCCATACCTCCCCCTCCCCCCTAACATATTTTTTTAGAACAGCACTCAGTCATATTAGCGAAATGTGTAACAAAAAATTATGAGCTCATTCCTTGTATTAGAAGTAATTTTAATCAGAAACAGAACAAACCACAAAAGTGCTCATACTTTACATTACTTACTGAGATGGATAATGTATGAATTCCGTTGTTAATTTAATGAAAATAATGTCAACATTTAAAGTGAAACAAAAGTAAATCATTTGATTGACTAATACGATATCCACAAAAAATCATTCTTAATATATATACTGTTATAAAATGCCCTGCTGAGCACAGCCTGATATGACTGTTTGTTTGGGGTAATCATACCCCCATACTCAACCCAAGCCTTTCCTGTATGATATGGAACATGTTGTACAATTTGAATGAGGTCCATACACTAACACCAAAGTTATTGTCAGGAAACTACAAAAAATGCTCTTTTTTGCCCCTAATTTCCTAAACAGTTGGTGCCATTGCTAAAAGAAATCACAACCTTAAAGCTTCCTTTTGTTGTATTGAACCTTTTTGTAAAATTTCATAGAGATTCATCTACTCTAACTTAAGTTATTCATTTATTGTTTGGCAACCAATTATGTCTTCAACGCTGACGGTGCACACTGAATAACCAGAAGAGCAGGTTATTTAAATGTGTGCACCATATTTTTGAGGAAAGTTTAAACTGACACAAAAATATTACAGTCATTCCTTACAATTTAATTATTTGATCTGTTTTTCAGGAGTTATTTATGATGGCTCAAGTCACATGACAAAATTATGTTTATGAGCTGATAGACAAAAGAAGGCTTTTAGTCAATCAGAAGACGTCTTTCATCACTGTTCATCCAAAACTAAATAATATATTGGTGACTAACACTTACAAATACTGTTTGATCTCAGGCTGCTTTTTAATTGCCACTTTTTTCCTCTGCGCTATTTTCTGTAAAATAAATTAAGTGAAATCAGAACACAAATGCATTGACTATGAAAGATTGGCTAATATATTGTGAATTACCATGCAAATAGTAACTTTCAGTCAGTGACAACTTTTTATTACATGTATATTTAATATGAAGATCTCTCACTTGTGTTGCAACTGCTAGAGAAACCATGGTCTCAGAGTAACTTCTGCAGGCCATCTTTTGGTGAAAGAGTAAATTTATATACAGTGTAACCTGCCTAATCTGAAACCTCAGTATTCCAACATTCTGCTTTAACCGACACGTATTCATGGTTCCAAAATATTCATGTCCTTGCAGAAAAAAACTGATCATTCTGATACACTGCTTAATCTAACATTTTTTTCAGGTCCACTAGTGTGTGGGATAACAAAAGTTACACTATCATCATGATCAAACGGACTGGTAAATTGTTAACACTGATAACTGTTTCCACTTTGAAACCAAACAACACACTTTTAAACATTGTTGAAACCGCTGAAGTAACAAACCTAAGTTTTGCCGACTATTTTTTTTAAGTGCTTAAAAATAAGGAAAATAACCCTACTATATAAATTGTCCAAAGTGCCAACTAATCTCAGTGACAAAAATTACTGACCCATTTTACTTTGTACTGCTGTTTATAGTTTCTGTCTTCACTATTAAAGTTTTCTTAATACTTAACTCAACTTGTTTTTATGGTTACCTAATTTTATCGTTTAACCCAAACTTGCCAACTTTGTAGTGATTTCATGATGCAGTTAAGATTTATATTCATAAGAATTTATATTCACAATTTTTCTTTTAATTTCGTCTCGGGTACATTATAATTCCTAATTTTCCAGAGACTCTGGGCATGTTCAGATATTAACATACCTCTTTTCTTTCATTCTCCTGTTTGATTACGTTCATCTCATATATCTCCCTTTCATCTTCTGGCAAGCTCTGTAAAAATCTTTCATACTCTTCTAATTTTGTTTTTGTGATCTAAAATGTTATTTAGAAAAATCAATGGTAAGTCTATACTATTTTTTAACATTGTCAGTGTTCTTCAGAGGGCATTGAATCACTATGGTACCCAGGTGCTATATTTTCTACCACGATGCTATCTTAGTTGATTTTATATTAAAATGCATAGGAGCCATTGTGCTATATTTTTGAATGGTTTTACACAAGTCATTTTCCGGACCTTTATAGCTTAGGGCTGTTCCAGAAAATACTATGTCCCCCCCAGGAAAGGCAATTTTTTTAAATATTATGTGAGTGGTTGTATTTGAAATACCAAAATGTAAAGGAAGTGCTGTTCTAATTAAATTTTATTACTGTGGGTGGTGGGGGTTAAAAAAAAAGTGCCGTCCCTGTTGGGGGGACATAGTATTTACTGGAACAGGCCTTACTGCTCAGTGAAGGCATTCCCCAGGATTTTTGGATAGAACTAGGGTAACACGTGCTCTTAGTAAAATAACTGAATAATGTGTGTTGTGACGTTGGGTTGCGTGGCTTACCTATATTTCTTGTTACTGTTGTTTTTATGTCTTTTGTTTTGTTTTAATACTGTGGTACTGTGTTATGTAGACATTGAGTTTGAAAATTATTGGTAAAAGCAAGGATTTGTTCCTTGGTAAAAGAGAAGTAAATCATAAACAATTTGTATACTTGAATATCTTTTTAAAATATATAAACCATGATTCATTACTATAAAATAATTATAGTTATTTAATATTTTATAAAATCTACGATCAATTAAAATTAAATATAATTTAAGAGTTCAATTTTAAAAACTTTCTTGTTTCTAGATAAAAAAATTGTTGTATAAAAGGATAATCATCTTAATGAGACATTAAATTTACAAGAACTTATATTGTTTTATTATTTGAACCAGTTTCTATCTTAACTTCTACAATAACAAAAATTATAAACTTTTGAACACTTTGCCATAAATATAAATTTCAAGTAAATATTAACCTTTCTTGTGATGCACTAAAACTTTAATCTTTGTTTGTCAAAATTCATTAAAAAGAATTCCCTAATAAGTAACCATATTCAATGTCAACAACAAGGTCTCCCTATTTTTCCCGCCTAAATGACAGGAAGTAGATATAAATAGATTTAACATGTGCTTATGGACATTGTTTACTTCTTTCATTCATTACTTTTGGACATAGATATTCAGTTTTTAGGTACAGTCAAATGCCTTTAATTCATAATAATAGATCATGTAGATTGCAATTAATTGTAAATAAACTTGAATTCTCTACTTGAATTAACTGGGTCATGTGATATTAGGCCAAGATTACTCAGATGTCCAAATGCTGTTTTGCCAGACAAGCTGAGTGTGTAGTTATTTGTGATCATAAAATTATCAAATCTTATTTAAGACCCAAAACAAGCATGTTACAAGTGTTAGTAACATCGATTCATTCCAATCAACAAGGCTTACCTCATAAGGTAAATTGATCATGTGGTGTAAACAATCTGGATTAGAACTGGTTTGAACTGGTTAATTTCACCTCAAATTTTAGCCCCACGGATAAGAATTATACATCGCGGTAAGACCGATAGAACCAAAGTCAAAAATTATACATCGCGGCCTGCGGTCCTTTAAGGGCTGGGGAGAACTCTGGTGTTGGAACAAGGCTGTGTTGAAGACCACACTTTGACCAATAATGGTTTACTTTTACAAATTGTGACTTGGATGGAGAGTTGTCTCATCGGCACTCATGCCACATCTGAAATCTAAGTACCTTTTGAGCTTCATAACTCTTACCACATCTTCTAAAACCCAATTACCTTTTGAGCTTCTTCAGCATATTTTTCTTTCTCTCCCTCACTCAAATTTTTCCAATCTTCCCCATTCTGTCTCATGGCATCATTGTTGTTTATTTTGCCTTTCATTTTGTGCAGGTTTTGAGACGTGAATACATGAAAAGCTGACCTGAAAACAAAAAGAATGTGTCCATAGTAGACAAACTTGAAAAGCTGACCTGAAAACAAAAAGATTGTGTCCGTAGTACACACACTATCGTGAATACCAACCTGCCAACTTTTGAAAATCTCCATGGGGGATTTAGCGCGCGACCAGATTTTTAAGGGTTACAATATTTGCGACTTTTTTGTGTGCATTGTTTTTTACTCCTAAAATATTAGTAAAATAGTCTAAGTTCTCTTCCTTTTTTCTTTTGGTATACTAATGATGAGCTTGTAAGTGACAAAATAACTGAAGAATAGAGAAAATGACATTAAAAATAAAGGATTCAAAGTAGAGACCCCCTTTCCCCCTCAAAAGACCTATAACTACAGGTCCTAAAGTTAAAAAAATAAAGACCGATTTTGATTTAGTCTTACTGATGGTCTTATCAGTATCAATTAGAAAATGGATATAATTTGAGTTATCTTTCTTTGAATTCCGAGGTGCTCTTTCCGGCAGAGGCTTATACAGTAACACAGTAGAAGTGAAAACAAAATGGTGTCGATTTTAAATTAACAGACACACGACGTCTGGCTTCAAAAAATAAACGGATTTCAAGATAAACGATGTTTTCTTGACAGTTCATTACATTTCTCATCTTTCAATTTAGTATGATTTTGTTGTGGAACTACGGCAAATGTTGCAAATTGTGCTTGTATGATAATTTGATTAAAATTGAAAGGCTATTTGACCAAATGTGTGTATACAAATTAATTTTGAGGACTTTTACAACCCATTAGGTAATCTGATTACCTACAACCACTAATTATGACACCTGTTGTGACTGCTGATTAGCTTAGGGTCATTAACTTGTCATAATATGTCCCCAGGTAAAATTAAAGATTTTTTAAAATTGATAAGAAAAACTTCAAAAACGGAGTTGGGAGGTCTGGAATACTTGAAAAGCTGACCTGAATACAAAAAGAATGTGTTCATAGAAGACACACTATTGTGAATACTTGAAAAGCTGACCTGAAAACAAAAAGAATGTGTTCATAGTAGACACACTATCGTGAAAATAAAAAGAATGTGTCCGTAGTACACACACTATTGTGAATACTTGAAAAGCTGACCTGAAAACAAGAAGCATGTGTTCGTAGTAGACACACTATCATGAATACTTGAAAAGCTGACCTGAAAACAAAAAGAATGTGTTCACAGTAGACACACTATCGTGAAAATAAAAAGAATGTGTCCGTAGTAGACACACTATCATGAATACTTGAAAAGCTGACCTGAAAACAAAAAGAATGTGTTCATAGTAGACACACTATCGTGAAAATAAAAAGAATTTGTCCGTAGTACACACACTATTGTGAATACTTGAAAAGCTGACCTGAAAACAAGAAGAATGTGTTCGTAGTAGACACACTATCATGAAAATAAAAAGAATGTGTCCGTAGTACACACACTATTGTGAATACTTGAAAAGCTGACCTGAAAACAAAAAGAATGTGTCTGTAGTACACACACTATCATGAATACTTGAAAAGCTGACCTGAAAACAAAAAGAATGTGTCCCTAGTACACACACTATCGTGAATACTTGAAAAGCTGACCTGAAAACAAAAAGAATGTGTCCCTAGTACACACACTATCGTGAATACTTAAAAAGCTGACCTGAAAACAAAAAGAATGTGTCCATAGTAGACACACTATCGTGAATACTTGAAAAGCTGACCTGAAAACAAAAAGAAAGTGTCCGTAGTAGACACGCTATCGTGAATACTTGAAAAGCTGACCTGAAAACAAAAAGAAAGTGTCCGTAGTAGACACACTATCGTGAATACTTGAAAAGCTGACCTGAAAACAAAAAGAATGTCTCCATAGTAGACACACTATCGTGAGTACTTGAAAAGCTGACCTGAAAACAAAGAGAAAGTGTCCATAGTAGGTCTCACTTGTACTATTATTTTCTATGTTCAGTGGCCCCTAAGCCTGTTATTGGGGTGAAAACTCAAATTTGACATTAAAATTAGAAAAGTCATATCATATGGAACATGTGTACTAAGCTTTAGTTTCAAGTTGATTTAAAATCTACCTTGACCAAAACCTTTAACCAAAAGTGGAACAGACGGATGAATGGAATGATGAACAGACACACAGTCCAGAAAACATAATGCCCCTAAGTGTGACACCAAAAATGTATGCATAAATGGAAAATGTGTACAGATAACCACAAAAATGCTTGTGCTTACACATAATGGTTTAAAAGGGGCACAACTCACAATTACGGTAAGGAAACTTCAAACTTGATCTGTTTTTCAAAGGAATAAGCATACATTTGAATCATAAAATTTGATTAAGGCAAACTAAAGTTAGAAAACAGAACATTACCTGTTAGTAAATTTATAAAGCCCAAGGTCTGCATTACCTGTTAATAATTTTGTAAAACCCAAGGTCTGCATTACCTGTTAATAATTTTGTAAAACCCAAGGTCTGCATTACCTGTTAATAATTTTGTAAAGCCCAAGGTCTGCATTACCTGTTAATAATTTTGTAAAGCCCAAGGTCTGCATTACCTGTTAATAATTTTGTAAAGCCCAAATGCTGCATTACCTGTTAATAATTTTGTAAAGCCCAATGTCTGCATTACCTGTTAATAATTTTGTAAAGCCCAAGGTCTGCATTACCTGTTAGTTATTTTGTAAAGCCCGAGGTCTGCATAACCTGTTAGTTATTTTGTAAAACCCACGGTCTGCATTACCAATTAGTAATTTTGAAAAGCCCACAGTCTGCGTTACCAATTAGTAATTTTGTAAAGCCCACGGTCTGCATTACCAATTAGTAATTTTGTAAAGCACAAGGTCTGCATAACCTATTAGTAATTTTGTAAAACCCAAGGTCTGCATTACCTGTTAGTAATTTTGTAAAGCCCCAGGTCTGCATTACCTGTTAGTAATTTTGTAAAGCCCAAGGTCTGCATTACCTATTAGTTTTTTTGTAAAACCCAAGGTCTGCATTACCTGTTAGTAATTTTGTAAAGCCCAAGGTCTGCATTACCTGTTAATAATTTTGTAAAGCCCAAGGTCTGCATTACCTATTAGATTTTTTGTAAAACCCAAGGTCTGCATTACCTTTTATTTTTTTCTTGTAAAACCCAAGGTCTACATTACCTATTAGTAATTTTGTAAAGCCCAAGGTATATATTACCTGTTAGTAATTTTGTAAAACCCAAGGTCTGCATTATCTGTTAGTAATTTTGTTAAGCTCAAGGTCTGTATTACCTGTTAATTATTTTGTACAGACTGAGGGTGAGATTTAATAACTATGCATTATTTTGAAAGTCACTAATATATTTTACATTTAAATTAACACAGAGACTTACGCTTGTGTTGGCTTCTTTATAAGTGGTGCTGTTGTCTGATAATAAAAATAAAAAATAAACATTAGGTAATAAATACTTTACATAGATCAAAACTGAGTTCCATTCATAAAAGTCTTTTTTCAATACACCAGATGATGGAGGTCTAGCCTGCATCACATTCCAATATATCAAAGAGAGTGACTTGCTTTTATTTAGTAGTATACCGCTGTACATGTTCATTAGAATAGTCATAACTCAATTTATTAGAAATAAATCCAAATACCAAAATAAAACAGAGTAAAGGTGTTTATGTATAAGAGGAAAACAGACCAATATAACACGGAACTGTAACACAATCAAATGCCAACATACATATAAACGCACTAGTTGGTAATGTTTGTGTCATTTTGTTTTTTGTGGAGAGTTCTCACTTTGGCAATCATACCACATCTTCTTTTTTATATTTGATAACAACTGCCATATTCCTCACTTTCTCCAGGATGGTAGGTTAACCTAGGTTTTATGACTAGCCAAACCTCCTGCTTATAAAATTTTTCATACATACCTTAGCTGATGCCTTGGCTACATCTTGTGCTGCTTTCTCTGCTTTCTTCTTCCACTTATTCTTCTTTTCTTCACTTAAGCTCTTCCATTTCTTTAGGTAGTGCTCATGGGCAGCATCACCACCTCCCTGAAAATATTGAAATATATTACAGCTGATTGAAATCGATGTGTAGGTAACAGTATAATCTTTGGTAAGCTTGCTTCTTAGCTTTTTTGAGAAGTCTAGTCCTACAGACATATATACTGTTTATCTGTCAGATTAGTCTACTCTGAAAGGAGAATAGTTTACTTCACACTTCAGCTAGCAAGCAAGCTAACCAAAGAGATTACCTTTACCTACCCGCTCAATGCATTCTGCTGTAAAAGTTTTTTTTGTGTAATGCTCACATTCACACAAATTCAGAACACATTATATATCTATCATCATATATCATTCAACAAAAAGAAAGAGTGGATTAAATAATTATGGTGGTATTTATTTCAGTGGATTGAGAAAAAACTCTAATTGTTGTGGATATTTGATTTGCAGCATGCCTATAGCTAGAAGGCTTTATACAAGCCTATAGAAATTTGTGACCTGTTGAGCATTTCAGTTTGTGGTTCATCTGCACCAGCATATTACACAAACATTGGTATCTAACTTGGAATAGTAAATCCACACAGTATTTGATAATTTACACAATAAACAATTTAAATAAGTGTGGAGATGTTCTAATTCAAATAAACCACTATATACTACATGTACTTTGTACAAATACAACTGGAACTACTTGTTGTCATTATGCATTGTAATTTTGCCACACATTTTTTTTCATGATGTATAAAATCATAAAAAGAATAATAAATTATATCTTTTTCTACTATATTGGTCCACCAGTATTGATATGAGAATATTCAGTTTGCAATGAGCCAAGGCTTCGTGTTAAAGACTATGCTTTGACCTATAATGTGTTTTTTTTCTCTCACAAATTGTGACTTGAATGGAGAGCTGTCTCATTGGCACTCATATCATATCTTCTTATATCTGTTTAAAGTCCTTTGTAGCTTGCTGTTCTGTGTGAGCCAAGGTTCCATGATGAACCTTTCTTTGACCTATAATGGTTTTCCTTACAAATTGTGACTTGGATGAACAGCAGACTTATCGGCACTCATTACACATCTTCTGTGTTGAAGACCATATTTTGACATATAATGGTTTACGTTTACTAATTGTGACTTGGATGGTGAGTTGTCTCATTGGCACTCATACCAAATCTTCTGTGTTGAAGACCAAATGTTGACCTCTAATGGTTTTCTTCAACAAACTGAGACTTGGATGAAGAGTTATCTCATTGGCACTCATACAACATCTTCTTATATCTGGTATGGTATGATTTCATTACTAAAGAGACAAGAATTACTCTGAAAGTCTTACATCTTCACCATCTTATTTACTAACTCTGTTCTTCATGTACAACTCCTGAGCTCTTTAACTGCAACGACATAAAAATCAAATTAAATCAAATTCAAAAAAACAAAAAAATAAATTACAATGATTTTTTTTTCTTTCCAACTGCATGTAAAGAAAAACTTTGGTTAACTTGCTTGCTTTGTTTGTTTATAGTACAATTGTAATTAAGATAATGTCCAATCAAATTTAAATATAATATATACAGTAAAAATATGCCAGATATCTGTTAATTACATAGCTCGAATTGACATTTTTACAAATTGAGCAAGCAAGGCGACCAAAGTTTTACCCTACAAGCATAAGGAAATTAGCTGTAAATTATCCAATAATTTCAAATATATACATTGTATATTATATGTTATAAACAATATCACTACTTTTTTTGGCTTTATCTCTATTGTCATGATTGTATTATACTTCCAGTATCAGTGGCGGATCTAGAAATTTTCACAAGTGGGGGCCCACTTACTGACTGACTTGTGAGGGGGCCCACTCCAGTGATTCCCTATATAAGCAACCAAATCCCCTGCCCCCTAAATTCGCCTCTGAGTATAATTATGGAAGCTAAATAACATGTTGCAAGCATACCTTGAATTTAAGGACTGACTTGACTGATGTGAAAGTGATAAATTTTTTCTCCATTTATTCAATATAAAAATAAGCCCAATAAATCAAGCACTAAACTTTGATGCCCACTCTTCTTTTTTTTTTTTTAAAGTCAATGAATTGATGTGGGAAACCCCAAAAGACAAAATAGCAGACGCACATTTAAATTTAGGACAGTAGTACATATAAACTCATCAAAGATACCAGGACTAAATTTTGTATAAACACCAAGATGCGCGTTTCGTCTACAAAATACTCATCAGTGACGCTCGAATCCAAAAAAGTTAAAAAGGCCAAATAAAGTATGAAGTTGAAGAGCATTAAGGACCAAAATTTCTAAAAGTTTTGCCAAATACAGCTAAGGTGATCTATGCCTGAGGTAGAAAAGAACAGACTGATTGACTTTGTCTACCCATCATGATAAAGTACATACTTAACAAGAAGGAGAATACACTCATCACCACATAATGTTAACATTTACCCCCTGAATTGATACTTACCTCAAAGTTGATTTCTTCTGTCCTGTAGGGTTCTTTTTAACTGGACTTGGCTATAAAGTAAAAATATGCAATCTTCAAATTTGAAGAACTATGTACTGATTAGCATGATTAGTGTATCAGAATTTGGACCTTATTACTAAACAGCTAACATCAATATTTTTTTTAGAAATTTCCTTTTAAATTTTCTTTTTCAAATCTAAAATATTAAATGAAAATATTATAAGTTATACTTTTTGATGTGGCATGCATCAATCTTGTCTTTTTTTGACTATGCCAAACAAATGGAGAATGTGTTATGGAAACAAATATCCAGATGATGTCCCCACTTGTTTATAATAATATAAAAGGGCATACCTCTAGAAAGACAAATGGAAGCCACTGAAATTTGAACTTAATCTGCATTTTGTGGTTTATGCAGGAATCTGATGTACAGTAGTTGTTGTTTGTTTAAATAATTTATGTGTGTTTCTCCCTTCTCGTTTTACATATAGATTAGACCGTTGGTTTTCCTATTTGAATAGTTTTACACTAGTAATTTTGGGGCACTTTATAGCTTGTTGTTCAGTGTGAGATAAGGCTTCATCCATGTTGAAAGCCGTACATTGACCTATAATGGTTTACTTTTATAAATTCTTATTTAGATGGAGAGTTGTCTCATTGGCAAGCATACCACATCTTCCAATATCTATTGTGTATAAGTTTCAGAATATTTGATTGACATTATGTGAAGATAAGAGATCAAAATCCAGAAGAACTGTTGAGTATGCTCAAGGTTTTACAGTTGATGTGTTTTGACAGAATTGTGCATAAGATGCTAAAACAAATGTACCTCTTTTTCTTTTCCTTTTTCTTCATAATATTTTGTGTGTTTCTTTAATTCATCCACTGCAAAATGAAGTATGTAAATTATATAAAGCAAACATAGCAACTTAAAGATGAAAAATAGCACAAAAAAAACACTGTTCCATTGCTTTTGATATTAAAGATGTTAAAATGTACTAACGGACAAACACACAAATAACAAGAATAATTTTCAAAAATGGCTACTTAATGTATTTATAAGACATTGTAAGATATGTATTAAAATTATGAAAAGAAATAAGGTTTAAGCATGACAATAGTATTATATGACGTAAACAAAAAATAATTATTTGCAACTGAAAATTTATAGTATGATTGCTTTAAATTAACAATATTACTCAACAAAAATTTTCAAATACAATCGTATTGCTGTAAACAAAGTGCAGCAGACTTCAGGGATGACTGAATAAATATTCATATTTAAAAGTGTTAACTGACCTTACTGACCAGCAGGGACAAAACTTAAAGGGGGCCCAGTCGCATGTGGCTCCTAGATTTTGAGCTGGGCCCCTAAACTTTCAGTTAAATTTCAGTTGAATATACAGAAACTAATTATGAAATATCTGGTCTGGGCTCCTAGCTTGAAATTCCAAAAGTTTAGTCCCTGACCAGCCTAGCTGATGGTAATTATGTTCTAATGAAAAACCACTGCAGTAATAATATATGAGCAAGAGATGGCAGGTTGACATATTTATGATGGTAGCCTTAACCTTGTCTTGATAAAAAAATACTTACATATTTGCAGTAGAATATCTGTATTGTCTACACACTTACAACTCATCTAAAACATACACACAAATATATATTTTCTCATTATAATATTTTGTTACTTTTTTTATTTTCTTCAAGTATGTCTCATTGTTTACTGAATCTATATTACAAAATGTAGCAAAATTGTTCCAATCCAACGGATGACATTAAAATATCAAATCTGAGACATATTTATATTTCAGTTGATTACAACCACTATGAGGGACATTAATCTAAAATGGTAACATAAAAACAAATTGTTTAGTTTGCCTATAAGTTTTTTTTTATTTTGTTCTGTATGTAGGTGCCTGTTCCAAGTCTGAAAACAGAGAAATTATTCCACTTTCCCTGACTTCAGCCCAACCTGTTAATTCTACATTAAAACAATTTTCCACTAAAATGAAAGTTACTTTATTCAAATATGAGGACTTTGATAGCTTTTTTTACTATATGAATTTTTATGACAAAACGTCATTTCTGGAATCATGTTTCTCAATGGAAGAGATCGTCAATTTTGCTTTTCAGTCAATTTTGCACGCCTTCAAGATGTCATTTACGCCTTAATTCCTGCTATATTAAAAGTTTCCAACACTTTCATAATAATTAAGTTCTGTATGGTAGAAAATAAATAATTCATGTTTTGCAAGTTAGTACATAATCTTCCTTCCCATAGGACTGAGGGAGGTTGACCATATAATCAAATTTTAATTTCCCAAATATTATAAAATCAATCATGAACACCAAATTTGCTGAACAGCAACAGTTGGAATGCTGATGCATATATTTTAGTCATGTAGTGATGAAAGTCATATGACAGATTCGTATGTAAACTGTATCCTGGAACTGGACCATAGAAAAACATAAATATAAATATTTGCATATTTTGAGTCTCGAGACCACAAACTCTCTTGTAACTTGAAGTTCGTTTAAAAGTTAGTCAAAATGCTGAAATTGAGGGGTCTCTGTGAAAACTGTTAAAATATGGAAAAAATAAAGGTTGGAAGGTAGGTGAAACTTACATAAATAAAGAGATAAATGAATAATAAACAGATTGATGCCCAATTTATATAATTTCCAGGCTGTCAGTTGGCACCAGAGGCTACGAAGCAGCGCATCTATTTTGGGTGGGCAAATATCCACTTTTTGATATGGGACGAGCTCTGACATCCCAAGGCCCCAGCTTGTCTGGCAAAATAGCCGTTCGACGTAGAGTAATCTCGGACTACTAGTCCAATTATAATTCTAATGCAATTAGTTTGTAACAATTGTTCTGATTGGATGACAGCAAGCGTAAAACTATCTATCTCCTTGTCTGTAACTAAGGAAGCCGACATTTTGAATCTTGAAATGTATTGATGTGTTATTTCTACAATAACAAACAAAAAACTCACTTGTTTCGCCTAAAAATCTTCTTTTTATGAAATTTTATTACATTCTGAAGCGGCACAGAAGCCAGAAAACGCCTGGTGTTTATGTTTGACGCCGGAAGCATACCTGTGACGTCACATAATATAGGGATCAAAGAAGATAACATCTTTACGCGGAATTTTCTTTAAGGTTCATGTGGACCCTATGGCTAAAATGACCGTATTTTCACCTCAAAATTTACTCTGAGTACAGACAAACCTGCGAAACTGTAAAAAAATTCAGGCATAGCATGCCCTAGATAAATAAATTTTAAGTATGTTTTATGCTTTAGAAAAAAAAAACTTGCCAGGATTTTGCCGTGCACTTTTTTTCCTTCCTCCAGAAGGTGCCAAAATAAACTAAGTTGGGAAACAGGTTTGAGAACTTCCCCACAGGTAATAATTAAGTGAGCATTTTTAATTGACATGGACATTAGATGGACAATGGATACCTGACAATAATTGGTTATTTAAACTGTGTACCTGAGTGGACCATATCAAGGTAAACTCAACTGTTTGTTAATTTTATCATCTTCTGCAGAGACAAAAAAAGTGTACGGCAAAATCCAGTTAAGTTATGAATTTTCTAAATCATACAATGAATTTGATTTCTATTTATCTAGGGCATGCTATGCCTTAAAAGTTTTCAAGATGCGCAGGTTTGCCTGTACTCAGAGAAAATTTTGAGGTGAAAATACGGCCATTTTAGCCATAGGGTCCACATGAACCTTAATGAAGATTTTACACTGAAATAATGATCGAAATTTAATTATAAACTTGTTTTGCATTAGAATAGAGATAACTGTATTGTAGTTGAAGCTTTTCGGACGTCCATCGGTAGTTTTACTGTCGCAAATACCCGTTTACCTGTCTCCGCTCAGCGTCGCCAGGTAATCTAAATTTGCGACAGTAAAACTACCGATGGACGTCCTTAAAGCTTCAACTACAATACAGTTATCTCTTAATTATGACCTCTTGGAAGGCTATTTTAAATTTCTGCAGGTCGAGATGTAAATTAAGGTGTCAAAGAAAAAAATTATAGACTTTCAAGACCTAATTATTATCTTGAATAAACAGTCCACAGGGGCTTGTTTAGTGGGTCGGATGAGGTTTTACTGTCAATGCTGATCAGAGGAGGTTTTACTGTCAATGGCGATGGCTATCCTATATAAACAAAACATTGTTTTTTTTATATACATGTAGGATAGCGATCGCCATTGACAGTAAAACCTCGTCTGACCCACTAAACAAGCCCCTGTGAACAGTCATGTACCAGGCTCTTGTTTTGTTGACAGTGCATATCTGATATAAACAAAACAAGAGTACTGTATAAGCATGATAAATGATAAAAATACAATGTCATTAAATTTGTAATAACTACCACACATTGTAATAATTTCACATGGACTTTATATACATTTTGTACACACTTGCTCCTCTTGTACAACCAGATCTATGCAAGAAATCATACTCTGAAATTTACATTTTTTTTCAATTCAGTACAGATCGGTTTGCTACCAAATTCAAATGTTTATATTTAAATGCAAATATCAAACCTTTGACATTATTTGAAATCCGTAGCTTGGTCAAAAAACACACGTGCTGTTTTAAACCGCCACAAGAGAGATAATCAAAAATTGGATGGCTACAAAAACAAGATTTTTGCCCCGAGCCCGTAACGTAATCTGACGATACTCATTTCTGATATGATTATATGTATATTTCGGGATGATAAGTTTAAACGAATTAGATATGTGTAGTTCACTGTATTAAAGAATAAACAAATAAATAAATCGATAATATTATGTTGGAATCAGCATATTTGATATATCAGAGGTCGAAACCAAAGTTTAGATACTAGACAGTAATCTTTATTTATTTTACTAAAACGGTGCATATGTTTAAAGATGTATGTCAGCGTCTTGGTGGTGTTACTTATTTGATAGGCTTATAGTAGTAGTAAGCGTTGAAAACGTAGCAGTTTGTTCCCTCCAACAATTTCCGAATAAGCCAAAGGTTATATTGCAAGGAAAATATTATACTGCTTTCCAAAATACCCTAAAAGTTTTAAGATCAAATGTGCCATCCTTAATCGATCCCTGCATGTTGGTTGACTCATGCATAACCAAAAATATTAGATTTGTAATGTTGTTGATGGGGCTTTTTTTAAATGTGTCCATATTCTTGTACGACTGACCTGACTGTGAGGAAAAAAACGACTTGATCATCATTTGTTTTCAAGTGGTGTCCTACATTATGTTGTTTTTTTCAAACGATTTGGTACCGGGAAATCGGTGGTCTTACTTAATTTAAACCATGTCAGCTATGTCAGGGCCGTAACTACATTGAGGCAAATGAGGCAAATGCCTCATGCTGGAAATTTAAAAAAAAAAAAAAAAAAAAAGAATGAAAAAAAAAGATTGTTATCATATTAAATTGTTTTCACGGAAAGTGTCGTGCAAGAAGCAAGTTCTCTTCACTCCCTGATGTCGCCCCTGCATTTTTTTGCTTGATTCATGTTTCTATTTTACTTTCGGTTTTCGGAGTTGATGGTCTATTGTTTGTACTTCTGTGTCTCGGGTTTCACGGCCCGCTGTTCTTTAATTTTCCTACTTTATGACTATAGTCGGAGTGTTGATTTTCATTTCTAAACGTGCGCAATGTTGCTGAATGCATGTCCACCAATGTCCAGATATTGTGCGGTAAAATATTTTAAGAATATGCTATACGGTGCTACTGGACACAGAAAAAAATTGTCTTTTCTGCATTGATAATTGAACTTGATATCAAAGAATACAAAACTGCCTTTTTTGTATATTAAACCACATGCCTTGGGCATATGATACAGATATATTTTTTCTCGTTGATTAAGATATTCAATTTTCTATATTAATAATGCATATATATATATCACTTTTGTGCATGTCTCACCTAGTTTTGAGTGATCTAAACGACTCAGAGAAAATACCCAATTTTTCTTAGTATGGATTGTAAAATTGGGTATTTTCTCTGAGACATGCACAAAAGTGATACATATGTATTATAAATATAGAAAATATACTATTTTGATCAACAACAACAAAAAATAAAAATATATATGTATCATATACCCAAGCGCCTGTGGACAAAACTACATAGCTGACATGGTTTAAATTAAGTAAGACCACCGATTTCCCGGTACCAAATCATTTGAAAAAAACAACAACAATGTATTGCCATATGACCTTTTACATTATAGGGTTAAACTTGCTTTAAGTCGTGTTCAGACAGAAAATAAAGGAATATGGGATAAACATACACGGGAACTTATCGCACACAAAGTCAATGCATAGAAAAAATACAAATGATCAATGGTCAAAAGTTTTATTCCTGTTCTTCATTTTGATAGTTGCTGGAGGGTACTCAATAATATCAGATTCATTAATACTGCAAAAGAAGGTCAAGATGGTCCCTAGTGTCGAATTAAGCAGTACTAGTACTTAAAGTATAATACTGCACTGTCACTATATTTAAATCTAGTCATAAAAAAAATCATCAAAGTCAGCACAATACAAGAGCAGACAGGCAGACCCGATATTAATGATTATGAGAAATACGAATTTTACTTTATCCTACATGTACATATCGGTCCTTTTAATATTGCCCCTAAAACATAAAAGTCTTGAATTATAATGAATCTATGTTTTTGCATTGAGACCAGAATAATTTGTCTAAAAAATAGCTAAAGATTATGCGTTTCAATGTAAGAAAGAACGCTCAGAATGCACGATTTTTCGTTATTTCATATATTGCAGCGTAAGTTCTACTATACCTGCAGAATAAGAAAAAGAAATAGGTCAGTGGACATTTTTTTGTAAAATCATGGTCAAAACTATAAATTGACCCCAAACTACATGAACCAACTTCAAAAATAAAATAAAAATGGTATTAAAATAGACATCTTTAAACATTGTTAAACTGACTACACAATTCTTACAATTTTCTGATTTTAGGTAAAACATATATACTATGGAATGATATTATAAAGCCTTTATACAGTATTTTTTTTTTTTAAAGATTTATCTTTATGTTTTATAGCGTACTTAATACTTGTGTTCATGATTTTATGTTATAGATTAAGCTAATATTTTACCAATCGATTTTACTTGTCTTAGAATGATTTTGTAAAGGATCGAATCAGTCAACGAAATAGCACACCCTTCCAGATGTGTTGCGTCTGTCAAATTTTCTCTCTTCATAGTGGTTGTCATGATAGAAGACTTGTTAAGTTGTATTTATAGTATTGTGAATGTATGGCAAATTGTTTGGCTGGACGCGTGATCGGACAACTTTTAAAACTAGATACCGCAAAAAAATGTTTGTAGACAAGCATGATCAATAGTTATCAAAGGTACCAAGCTTTTAATTTAATACGCCAGACGTGAGTGCATTTTTTCTTCACAAGGCTCATCAGTGACGCTTCGATTAGATAAAGTATAAAGCTAAACCATGTAAACAAGTACAAAGATAAAGATGATTGAGGACCATAAATTCCCGGAATCATGTGTGCCAAATTGTCTCAGTATGTTCACAGTATAAAATGTTTGTAAATAAAATCAACGGTACCAATTTTGTTGCACCAGATGCGCATTTCGACAATACATGTCTCTTCTTGATGCTCGTAGCCAAAATATTTGAAATCCAAAGCTTACATAAAAGATGAAGAGCTATAATCCAAAAGGTCCAAAAAGTAAAGCCAAATTCGTGAAAGGAATCAGAGCTTTGCATGAGGGAGATACATTCCTTAATTTATAATAATGTAATATTTTGTAACAGCAAATTTTAATAAGTAAATACAAAAAATCCGTATTTTCATGCCAGTACCGAAGTACTGGCTACTGGGCTGGTGATACCCTCGGAGACTAATAGTCCACCAGCAGAGGCATCGACCCAGTGGTAGTAATAAAATCAACGGTACCAATTTTGTTGCCCCAGATGCGCATTTCGACAATACATGTCTCTTCAGTGATGCTCGTAGCCAAAATATTTGAAATCCAAAGCTTACATAAAAGATGAAGAGCTATAATCCAAAAGGTCCAAAAAGTAAAGCCAAATTCGTGAAAGGAATCAGAGCTTTGCATGAGGGAGATACATTCCTTAATTTATAATAATATCTAATATTTTGTAACAGCAAATTTTAATAAGTAAATACAAAAAATCCGTATTTTCATGCCAGTACCGAAGTACTGGCTACTGGGCTGGTGATACCCTCGGGGACTAATAGTCCACCAGCAGAGGCATCGACCCAGTGGTAGTAATAAAATCAACGGTACCAATTTTGTTGCACCAGATGCGCATTTCGACAATACATGTCTCTTCAGTGATGCTCGTAGCCAAAATATTTGAAATCCAAAGCTTACATAAAAGATGAAGAGCTATAATCCAAAAGGTCCAAAAAGTAAAGCCAAATTTGTAAAAGTTCAAGGCCGATGACAGACGACACTTGATGAGAACCTGAAGGCATAACACTTTGCTAATTGCTCTAAGCACAAAAATCATGCTCGAAACATGAATCCAGTAATTTGATTGGTTGATTTTCGAGTAATGGTACAAAAACCATGCTCGAAAGTTCTATGACCGTGAGACCAGGTTTGCGAAAAAATTAAATCAATTATGTTTACAAAAATAACATAAAAAAAACCCAAAGATTTAACAATCTCAGTAGTTCTGAGATAAATTCAGAAAAATAATAACATCATATGGTTATGAACTATATATATCATTGATATTCATTTTAAGGTCGATCCTCTTTGGGACGAAAAAAAACTTATATCAAGATTCCTTATCGTGCACAAAACTGGTTACAAAAACTAAAAACAAACAAAACAAAATGGATCAAATTGGATATAACGTAATAATACCATGCAAACTATAATATATCAAATACGTAACGAAAGAAAGTTACAAACGATCTCAAAATATAGAATAACTTGTAAATCCATCAATCTCTC